>NW_026068310.1:356492-378846 GCF_014885135.2 Alexandromys fortis
AATAAAGGTCACGGAGTGTATACCTGGTGAACCTAAAGAAGCTAAATAAGAAGGTGAACCCAAGAAAAAACATATAGTTATCCTCTTGGCTAAGTGAAGTAGATAAAATTGCCGGGGAGAAAATTGGGATCTTGGGGGTGGGGTTGGTAGGGGAAAAGGGGGGAAAGGGAGAGAAAAGTAAGAAGGGGAGGATTGGGGGAACTTGGGGAAACAGGAAGATTGAGAATGCTTTTTTATGAAGGAGTACAGTTACTTGTGGACATTTATGGGAGTACCACGTAGAATAACTTAGGATTCTGGCTGGGTTTTCTGTAGCCTGCCCAGATTCTGTTCCACACTTGGGCTTCCTAGAGGACAACCATGAACCTTCCCATAGTGAATTATACATTACTTGTACTTTTCTTTCAGTTGGGGTATTTTGTATCTCTTAGTGTTCCTAATGATATAAATTTTATAATGATATTTCAGTTCCCTGAGGTAAACAGCTTGCTCTTTGAATGAACAGAATCCATGTAACCATCTAGGTATCTTCTGTAATGTTGCAACATATTTTTCTGTCTAGTTGAGAAAATGTAGCAGTGTGTATTTATTATATCTCAGACAAGCTAGGAATGAATATAAAGAAAAAGGGCAAGATTCCTGAGAAATGAAGACCAATAAGTAAAAGCTTAGTACTTGAGAAATGTACATAATCAATGGGAAAAATCCATTAGGCCTCATTAAATTTAACAAATTATTGTTCTTAATTTCAAAAAAAAGGATTGTAAGGCACCTTTTAAAGATGTATTGTATAATAATGTCTATTTTCTTTTTTAGAGTGTGAAGATGAATTGTATTTTATATCATATAATCACATAAATTCATGTCTGTGTGAAAACCTATTTCTCTTATTGTTAATAATATGTATTTTTTTCTTTTTTTCTGTGTATCTCTCTCCAGTCACAGAAAAGTTCTCCAGGAAACCATGAGAGCTCCCGAGTTCAGTCGACAAAGGAAGAGACAAGGAGAGCCTCTGGAAGATTTATACCCACAAAACTGGGAGAAAAAACATAATTACATAATAACTTCAAAAATAAACAATTCTCACTTTGAACAAAAGAACAGTGTGCCCTCAACTTCAATGTTAAAGACCAAAATAACAAGGACCTATTGAGACCACAACAATAATCAAGGGGAGGATTTAGGGAGTCCAGAAAGACCCAGGGATACCGTATGTTGCTATATGTAGGTAGAATCTCCATGTTCTATTGGGAGAAGAGAGTAAGGGAGCTCAGGCAAGTTTGTTCCTTGCCCAATAGTCATATATAAATGCCTGGATGGCTATAGTTTTGTTTTTCTGTTAAAACTGTCCACAAAAGTAAATGTAAAATAGCTGTATCTTTCTTCATGGTCAAGAATTCTAGAGTTCTTCATCCATACACTGGAAACACCACTGTTCACTTTGGTAAGTAGATTTTAAGTAAATTTAGACTTCAAGAACAGAAAGCACCCCTATCTTCCTCCAGAGAATGAAGTTTAAATTGAATTCAAACCCTTCAAGGGGAATAAGAATAATGCTGAGTATATAAATTTTAAAAATCTCTTTTAGGAAAGCATTTTAACAACAAAGTGAAGCTCCTTTTGTTGAGTTTCAATCAATTGGATAAATGCTGCAAAACATACTACCCCTTAACTGGCTACCATAGAATTCTAGCCATAAGTGCTTCTCACAGCATCAGTAAATAGAACATTGTTGGGTTTACAGATAGTACAAAAATATTTTTTCCAAAAACAAAAACCACTCCTCTGGTGAAGACATACCACCACAATGATCAGAAACCATAGACACACACATACACACACACATTCGTATATAAATAAATTCAAATATATGTATGTATATATATATATGTATGTGTATGTACATGTATATAGTAAAATTTATAAAGAAGTACATTAATAGGTGGCCTATTGTATGAAGAAGTGCCGAAGGCCTCTCAGTATTCAACATATTTAGAGAGTAGTGCAGGGTGTCAGCTTTTTTTTCAAGCCATAACATTGCAGTAATGTTTATTTTAACACATAGAAATGGAGCAGCTACGCAAAGTAATAATTACAGGACAGTAGCATATACTCTTATTGATTCAGTTTGAAGATGTCTTGTAATTCTAGTGCCCATTACTATATGAAATATACCTTCTGTTATTATTCTGTTATTATTAAGTTGCAACTTAAATCCACTTTAAACCCTTGTCCTGGCTGGTTTGGGGTCAATTTGACACAAGCTAGGGTCATCCAAGAGGAAGGAGCCTCAGTTGAGGAAATGCTTTCCTGAGGTCCAGCTTTAAGGCATTTTAAAAATAGTTTCTGACATATAATGTATATATTAACTTAATCTTCAGCTCTCTTAAAGTGGGACATTTACAAAAAAATCTGAAGAAAAAAAATGAATAAATAAGTAAAGAGACAAAGAAACAAAGAATGAAGGAAGAATGCATTTAAAAACAAAACAAAGAAATGGCATGGACTAGTAGAAAATGATGATAGGATCAGGGAAGTGGTAGGGAGGCAAGTAAGATGAAACTAAAATTAGGAGGGATAGATGAACAGGAAAGTAATATATATTTGGATAAGAATGCATATTAATAGCCGGGCGGTTGTGGCACATGTCTTTAATCCCAGCACTCGGGAGGCAGAGGCAGGCGGATCTCTGTGAGTTCGAGACCAGCCTGGTCTACAAAAGCTAGTTCCAGGACAGGCTCCAAAACCACAGAGAAACCCTGTCTCGAAAAAAAAAAAGAATGCATATTAATATGCACATATAAAATATATGGATTTAAAATTGCTACATAAAATATTGTATACATACAAACATATTCTCTTTTATGTATAATATATATTAGTTTATGTAACAAAATTAGTGAGAAAAGAGACCATGAATGTTCTATGAAAGAAATTTTTATTTATTTATTATTTTTTAAATTGTTTTTATTGAGCTATAGCAACAAGTGTTCTTAACCACTGAGTCATCTCTCCAGCTGGTCCTCACCCCAAATGAAAAATAAATGAAATAAATGATGTGATTATGTGCACATGAGTACAAAGGCCAGAAGTGAGTTTTGGGTTCTCTGTAGCTTGAGCTGCAGGTGTATGTGAGCCACTCAGTGTGGGTGTTGGGATCTAAACTCAGGTCAATTTTGCTATCTCTCTCTCTAATTGTTTATTCTAATGTGTAAAAGAGCCTGCCTGATGCCTGAAACTTCACAACCCATAAAACAAGGTGCACTTGTTGGAAATAAGCTTTAATTAATAGTTTTAAGACAGAAAGACACCAACCTGTTTTTTGTTCGTTCAATTTGAGTACCATCCAAAAATAGTCAAAATGTGTTCCCCTGATTGCTTTGAGTTTTGACTAAAATAATACAGTTTCTGTGTGGTTATGTCAGGTCTAAGCTAGCCAGGCAGCCAGGATGAATAAGCGGGTGGGTCCTCCTCCTCCTACACATCAGTAAAAACAATTCTGCTATGCAGTATATTTTACCTAGAGAATCAAGCTGCTCTCACCTAGTTTCACTAATTTTGTTCATAGATGAAAAATACCATCTCTCTTACCTCCTTACCAAAGAAACCCTACTATCTTAAATTATTCTAACCAAATGTGATTTTCACAGATTGCGTCAATGGAATACGGATGGGTTAAAAGATTATACAGAATTATCCTTTATATTTAGCTCAAACATTCCTCTAGTGAAATTGGCACTTCCCCAGTGCTCAGAGACCATATGTAAAAAATATAAAAGGGAGTACATCCTTAGGTGGTGAATAGTATAGTAGCCTCATATAGAAATTCATTGATAGTGGGATGAGAGGCAGTGTCTAAGACCTCTCAGTATGCAGCAGAGACACCCTGTCGTGGTGAGGAGTAGAGGAGCTGGGCTCTCTTTTCAGGACCCCAGGCTCAACATAACATATATTGGATTCAATTTTCCCAGGTGGTAGTGACACTCTGGTTCATAGAATTTAAATACCTTCAGATAAACTATCCTAGGTAGCAACCAAATTCAAGAAAATCACATCCTTCATCAACCTCAGTCTCATCTATGAAAGGGTGTAAGACATTGCTGAATACAGGTAAGAATGGAAAACTTACCCTTTTGTGAATAACATTGAGTTCTTAAGTGTCACAATCAAGAGATTTGCTTGTCTTGGATGAGGACATCAAATAAAAATAGTCTTTGACCAGCTATTTCATAGACTGTATTCAGAGAAATTAGGAAACCTTGCATTAGGAAATAGTTACCATTGCTTGGCAATTTCGAAGGATTTATCCAAGGTCTGATTTGGAAACTCACCTTCAGTGTGTATATTAAAAGGTGTACAATGGCAGGCACATACCTTGCAACCTTAAAGTACTCCAGCATACCACTGCTTCTCAGCTGTTCTCTGCTTTTTGAGTCCATGATATGAGCAGAGCGTATTCCGCCATGACTAACAGGTAACCATTATGACCTAATTGTCTGTCACTATATACTAAACTTCCACATACTAAGCCAACCACACCCACTTGTGTCCTCAAACTATATCTTCTTTTAGTTTACCAGAGCCTCTTTCTGACTTGAAACTATTTTATTCCCCTTACCGCACAGTTAAATACTGTGACTACAATCTAGCACACATGGAAGCAAAGGCATCACTATGCCATTCTGGTATACTGATGAGCACAGAGATGTGTTCTCTATTTCCAGAATGAAGACACTACTTTTGTGCCCCTGTCTCAATCAGCCCCTTGTCACTAAGGAAGACTTACTTACTCTTGTCACTTACTCTCTTCATTATGTAAACTTGACCCCAAAGGCAGGGTAAAAATAAGAGGATAAAATTGGTGAGAGAATAAATGTTCCCGTATGAAAAAAAAATATCACCACACACTGAAGGACAGAATAATACACACCTTCACTGAATGGACACACGTACATAAGCACATGTACAGAAGACAACAAAATGATACCTATGCTCACAAGCACATGTATTTTTTGTCACATATTTTATGTCATTGGTAACTAAAGGTGAATGTTTTCTCTAGATTCTTAGTAAGTTAACTTTTTTCCCTTGAGAAAAGCTTTTCATAAACCAGTATGAAGTCTATCCTCTCTAAGTCATTAATCTACAGAGACAACATGATTATGGTTGAGATCTATGGAAAAATGTAATTTTCTCCTTGAAGAAGAGAAAATATTTACCAACATATGTCAAGGAAGACCCTTTTTGCTAACAACTTCTCTTTATTCATGAGGCCAAACTGTTAGGTCTCAATAGAGAATACTTATTTAATTTAATTGCCTGAAATGCTGATCTTTATGTTTTGAGAATGCAGTCTTTTGTATCCTTACAAAAGTGAAGATAACTGATTGACCTTTGACCTCCACATGTGGGTTACATAGTATTTTCCTGTGGTTCCCCTGGAAGTGTAAGCAGAACCTCTCTATGGTGCCTGTGTTGACATTTTGGATCCTGTTTCCCATTCTAGGATGATTTTTAAGTTCTTGATGCAGGCAAAGGGACTTTGTTATAAATTCACCTTGATATACTAATTTATTAATTGACAAGGTAGTCCTGGTTCTCTCAGAAAGGAGGAAGGTGAATAGCGGGGTGTAGGAAAGAGAAGGATTGAAGATTATGAAAAGAAAAAAGGACAAAGAAACTGTGACTGGTATGTATATTAAATGAATGAACTTAATAAAGAAAAAAGAATAGATATTCATGGTGAGAAGGGTATATGTGTCTCTTATTTGATAACTGGACTATAATTGATGCTTCATTATGCCACCTTTTTTCTTTTTTGTGTGTGGGGGGTTTGAGACAGGGTTTTTCTGTAGCTTTGGAGTCTGTTCGGGAACTAGCTCTTGTAGACCAGGTTGGCCTCAAATTCACAAAGATCTGCCTACCTCGCCTCCCGAGTGCTGGGATTAAAAGCATGTTCCACCACCACCCGGCTCATTATGCCACCTTTGAGACTTGAGTCTGTATGGGGCTTCTACCATAAACACATTTTGGTTCCTTGGTTTCATCTTAAAACTTGGAGAGAGCTAATTTAATTATTTCTTTTTATAACCACTATATACAAGAATCACATTGTGGTATCTTCTGAATATTTAAGGCTTAGTTTCTTCTCCAGAGGACATACGTAAAATAATTTCCCCCTTGTGATTTTATGGATTTCATAAAATCAAACCCAATCTTAGTTAAAAAAATTACAGCAGATGTTATTCATTTTTCCAACTGTGACTCCCCAGCATACTCACAAGGAAGGCTCTCTAGCTATGGAATTTCATGGATGGAAGGATTTCTACATTTTGACCCTTATTGTACTCCAGAGACAGTAGGGTTGAGGTTCTACAAATAAAAAATAAATCAGGTGATTCAGAATACAACCTTGTTAAGTAAAACACAAGAACTTTGAAACCTGAAAACATTGAACTCTTACTGTTCCACAGGTTCTAAAATGTATCCCAAACAAGTTTAAAAATTTCTGCCTCTACTTATGTTCACCATGATAAAAGACACAGCTTTTTGCAACATGTTACTACATATCCACTAGCAAAAAATGAGACCTAACCAGCATTTCAATATACAGGGCACCCTTCAGAGTGTATTGAGACTGGGCATGCTAATTGCTTTAAGAAACATTGTCTGACATGTACTTTTTCAACTCTTTTTGTTACTTAATGTATGTAGTAAGAGCTATCATTTGGGTACACAAAAATTATATATATATATATAATTTTTGAATCAATCTTATTTTATATATCAATAAAATCAGTTTCCTTTCTGTTACCTCCTCTCACTCCTCCTAGCTCCCAACCACCCTAACCACCATCTACCCCTCAGATTTGTTGAGGTTTCCCATGGGATGTCAAAATAAATCTGTACCATCACTTGAGGCTGAACCAAGATCCTTCTTCTATATATAGGCCGAACAAGATACCCCTTCGTAGGAAATGGGCTCATACACTAAGGATAAGTACTGGTTCTACTGCTGGTGGCCCCACAAATCATCCATGCCTCAGAACTGTCGCCAGCCACAAGGCCTAGTTTTGTTTTATTCAGGTTCCCCAGCTGTCAATCCAGAGTCAGTGACCTCCTACAAGCTTGAGTCAGCTGTTTCTGTGGGTAACCCAATCATGGCCTTGGCTTCGTTTCTCATAATATCACTCCTCCCTCTCTGCGACTGTACTCCAGGAGTTTAGCCCAGTGCTAAGCTATGGATCTCTACACCTGCTTCCATCAGTTACTGAATGAAGGTTCTGTGATGACAAGGTAGTGATAAATTTGATTATAGGGGAAGGGAAGTTTAAGTACCTTCTCCACTATTGCTGAAGTTTTTAGCAGGGGTTTTCCTTGAGGTTTCCTTTAAGTTTCCCTAGTACCTGATTTCTCGAAACTCTACAATGGCTATCTCTTTCAAGGTATCTCTTCCTTGCTCGCTCATGGTGTTGTGTATTCAACTCTACCTTCCCATTCCTTTCTCCCCTTCCCACTACCATGCTACCTTCACCCCTCCCAAACACTGACAGTTTACAACAAAGATAATTTCCACTTCCTGTTCCTGAGGGAGGAAATCCATGTGGTCTCTCTTAGTGTTCTCTTTGTTTCCTGGAATTGTGGAATACAGGATGATTATGTAATATCTACTTAAGAATGCAAACATACTGTATTTGTCTTTCTGTGACTGAATTACCTCATTCATGATGGTTTTATTCTATTTCCTCCCATTTGCATGCAAATTTCAATATGTCGTTGTTTTTTACCACTGCCTAGTACTTCATTGTGTAAATGTACAACATTTTCTTTATCCATTCATCAGATGAGAGGCATCCAGGTTGTTTCTATATTCTGGATACTACAAATAATGCTGCTATGAACATAGTTGAACAACCTCAAAGACAGACACTACCTTAGAGTAAAGGGTCGGGAAAAGGTTTTCCAATCAAGGGGACCTGCAAACCAAGCAGGTGTGGCCAAAGGCAATCTATAGATTCAAAGCAATCCCCATCAAAATTACAACACAATTCTTCAAAGACCTTGTGAGAACAATAATCAACTTTACATGGAAAAACAAAAAACCCAGGATAGCCAAAACAATCCTATACAATAACAGACCTTCCGGGGGCACTATCATCACTGACATGAAACTCTATTACAGAGCCACAGTAATAAAAACAGCTCTGTTGCATAAAAAACAGAGATATTGACCAATGGAATCAAATCAAAGACATGGATATTAATCCACAAACCTATGAACACCTAATTTTTGACAAAGAAGCTAAAATTATACAATGGAAGAAAGAAAGCATCTTTAACAAATGGAGCTGGTATAACTGGTTGTCAATT
The DNA here is from genome assembly GCF_014885135.2 of Alexandromys fortis. Lineage (NCBI taxonomy): Eukaryota > Metazoa > Chordata > Mammalia > Rodentia > Cricetidae > Alexandromys > Alexandromys fortis. The sequence goes on from NW_026068310.1 coordinate 364,863, forward strand.
CATAGAAGAATGAAAATAGATCCATATCTATCACCGTGCACAAAACTCAAGTCCAAATGGATTAAAGACCTCAATAAAAATCTGACTACACTGAACCTGATAGAAGAGAAAGTGGGAAGTAGCCTGCAACACATGGGCACAGGAGACCAATTCCTACATATAACCCTAGTAGCACAGACAATAAGAGCAACAATGAATTAATGGGACCTTCTGAAACTGAGAAGCTCTGTAAAGCAAAGGACACAGTCATTAAGACAAAAAGGCAACCTACCAAATGGGAGAAGATCTTCACCAACCCCACATCAGACAAAGGTCTTATCTCCAAAATATATAAAGAACTCAAGAAAATAGACATTAAGCCGGGCGGTGGTGGCGCACGCCTTTAATCCCAGCACTCGGGAGGCAGAGGCAGGCAGATCTCTGTGAGTTCGAGGCCAGCCTGGTCTAAAAGAGCTAGTTCCAGGACAGGATCCAAAAGCTATAGAGAAACCCTGTCTCAAAAAATCAAAAAAAAGAAAGAAAGAAAATAGACATTAAAATTCTAAATAACCCAATTAAAAATGGAGTACTGAACAGCACAGAGAATTCACATCAGAATTTCAAATGACCAAATGATACTTAAGGACATTTTCAATTTCCTTAGCTATCAGGGAAATGCAAATAAAACAACTTTGAGATACCATCTTACACCTGTCAGAATGGCTAAAATAAAAAAAAAACACCAATGATAATCTATGCTAGAGAGGATGTGCAGTAAGGGGAACACTCATCTGTTGCTGGTGGGAATGCAAACTTGTGCAACCACTTTGGAAATTAGTGTGGCAGTTTCTCAGAAAATTGGGAGTCAATGTACCTCCTGAGCCAGCAATACCACTCTTGGGAATATACCCAAGAGATGCCCAATCATACTACAAAAGCATTTGTTCAACTATGTTCATAGTAGCATTATTTGTAATAGCCAGAATCTGAAAACAACCTAGATGCCCCTCAGTGGAAGAATGGATAAAGTGTGGCACATCTACACATTAGAGTACTACTCAGTGGTAAAAAAAAAAATGACATCTTGAATTTTTCTTTTGTAGTTCTTAATATTCTTCCTTTGTTCTGTATGTTTTGTGCTTTGACCATTATATGGTAAGGGTTTTTTTTTTATCCAGTCTATTTGGTGTTCTGTATGCTTCTTGAACCTTTATAGGAATATCCTTCTTTAGGCTTGGAAAGTTTTATTTTATAATTTTGTTGAATATATTTTCTGGGCTTTGAGCTGGAATTCTTCTCCTTCTTCCACCCCTATTATTATCAGGTTTGGTCTTTTCATGGTGTCCCATGTTTTTTGAGTGTTTTGTGTTAAGAATTTGTTAGATTTGCTGTTTTCTTTGATCAGTGAGTCTATTTCCTCAATAGAATCTGCAGCACCCGAGATTCTTTCTCCTATCTCTTGTATTCTGTTGGATATGCTTGTCTCTGTAGTTTCTGTTAGTTTACCCAGATTTTCCTTTTCCAGAGTTCCCTCAGTTTGTGTTTTCTTCATTGCCTCTATTTCAACCTTCTAATCTTGAACTGCTTTCTTTACCTGTTTGATTGCTTTTTTGGTTTTCTTGGGTTTCTTTGAGGGATTTGTTAATTTCTTCCAGCTTTTTGTTTGTCTTCTCCTCCATTTATGTAAGGGAGTTTTTTCATTTCTTCTTTAAAGGTCTCCGTCATTTTCATTAAGTAAAGTTTAAAATCATTTTCTTATATAACTTCTGGGTTAGGATGATCAATTCTTCCTCTTGTGTGTCTTCTGGGTTCTGGTGGTACCATGCTGTTTTCTTAGGATGTTGGAGGAGTTCTTGCATTGGCACCTTCCCATCTCTTCCTTCTACTCTTATGTCTCTTATGTCCCCTCATGGAGCTCACAGGCAATGATGCATTTTGGAGCAGGGTGGATGGCTTCCTAGCAGACAAGTTCCCTTCAGGCTGCTCTTATATTCACCAAGTATTGGTCTCCAAGGAGCTCACAGGGAAAGATGTGTTGGGGGCAGAGTATATGGCTGTCTAGTAGACCAGCTCCATGATGGTGCTGGGAATGCCAAAGGCATCTGGGGAGGGGGTCCCTGGCCTTTCTCCCATGTGGAGGTTTTAGGGAGTGGGGAGTCCAGGGTCCCTTGGCCACTGTTGTCTCACCTCTTATGTCCAACAAGTCTTACTATTTTTCTAAACATATGTTTATCAAGTGAATGATAGAGGTTGAAGCTAAAGCCTGGATCTTTAAAAAACAAATAAGGAATTAATGCTTTTTACCTCACACATTTGATGGACCTGTTCATAATCTGTTCTTTTCTCACCATTTTTATGGTATCCCATCCCTGCCCATTCTCTTTTTCTATTAATTTTAATGACCTTGTACTATACCCAGTGTGGCAGTGTCCTGGTCACAACTCCTTCCTGATGGTCAAGATGAGTCTGAGAGAAGACCTAGATTATGAGGTCACAATGAGTAGTGCTAATGTCTTGGGCAATATAGAAGGTAGGGCAGCAGGCAGCTCCTGCCAGCTATCACAGGCAGTGAACACAAAGCAGGTCCCTAATCCAGAATTTCTCCAGCTTGCCTCCTGCATCTAAAAGTTGGTGTTTCCCCCTGCATGATGCCAAAAAAGGTACAAGAGAACTACAATAAAAATCATATTCATCTACTTGGTGACATTGAGTTTGCCTTCATCTTTTTTATCCTGAAGATATACTACTTCATTTAGGCTACATGTGGGAGAAGTCTATCCTAACATTAAAGTAACTCAATACATGAACAGCAGTGTATTTTGTAAGACTACAGCAAGAAGAAAGGAACTTGATAAAGAACATTGAATACTGCCTGCCTTCTCAATTGAGGACCAAAATTTGATTTCTCTCACATATACTTTCAAAGAGTTCATCACTATATTCAATAGTTTTGGTCAGTTAGAAGATAGACATAGGTCACTAATGATCTAACCAACTTTCGATTGAATCTCTCACTCACTGTGAAAGAATAGGAGAGTTGAAAGTGCAAATTCCTCACCACCAAAGTCTCCACCTTAAATTTGAGTTCTTTGTCTTCTCTTACTTCTCTGATGATATCCTGTCTTACATATGAGTACACTGGTGTTGGTTTAAAGTTATAAGTACAATGATTTTATAGTAGAATTTATGACATGTCTCAAGGCTAATATTGAACTTCCTAAGACAAGAAGGCTTTACAAGTTATTCTCCAAGATTTTTCTTGAATCAGTGGCTGAATAATATTTACTCATATTTTGCAGTGTTTCTGTTTACCTTTTTGTCTTGAAATATTTTAATTTTATGTAGTTTCATTTATTGATTTTTGAGAGTATTTCCTGTGATATCTGAGTCCTGTTCTAAAATTTCCTCCCTATACTTTTAATATTGGAGTGTTTTCTCTATTTTTGACTATGTGTAAAAATCAATTCAATGTTTACCAATATCTAGACTTAAAATAATATTTTCTTTTTATGAATCAATCTGTTTTCTTCCTTAATTTGTTTCATAGTGGCCTACTCTACCTCTCCCTGGATTGATGTTCCCCTTTCATTCTCCCACCATGGCTTTGGAAACTTATGGGTATTCCAACCAAGGTCAGCTCTAAATATGTGGGGTTTTTGTTTGTATACTTTGTTTTGGTACTTAAATTTGCAAGTGAAATGCTCTTAAATAAACTCAAAGACAGGGTTGGAGGTTACTATTGAACTTCCCAAGCCAAGATGTTACAAGGTGACATCCATTTATTTCCTCAGTCTGTACTAATAGCAAACATACATGACAGTCAGTGTTACACTTCCATACATTCCAACCTATATCTCCTAGAGAGAAAAACACTGAGAAAATAATAAAATAAATGTGACCTCCTGAAACTGAGAAGATTCTATAAAGCAAAGCAAACAGTCAATAAGATAAAAAGGCAACCTATACAAGGGGGAAAGATGTTTGCCAACCCCACATCAGGCAGAGGATTGATCTCCAAAATATATAGAACTCAAGAGGTCTGCAAGGTCCTTGAAACATGGTAAGAAACCCTGCTCCCATGCTGGAGGGAATATGGAAAGTTGGACATTTTGTCTGCAAGGTCCTTAAAACCCAGCAAGAAAATGTGCTCCCATGCTGGAGGGACCAAGAGAGGTCTTTGTAGCCCAGCAAGAGGCACTGATCCCATGCTGAGGGGGTTCTGAGAGCCCAAATTTTGTATGCCAGGTTCTTGGAACCCAGCAAGAAACCCTGCTCACATGCTGGGGTGATACAGGGAAGAAGAGATGGACAGGTACCAATGAAAAAATTCCTCCAAAATCCTGAAAATCAACATGATAATATCAGAATCCAGCAAACATGCAAAAGGAAGACTTGAACATCCTAACCCAGAAGAAGTAGAAGAAATCAACTTTAAATGTAACCTTATGAAAATGATGGAGATCCTTAAACAGAAAGTGAAAAACTCCTTTAAAGAAATGGAAGAGAAGAGAATCAAAAAGTTAGAAGAAATTAATAACTCCTTCAAAGATACCCAAGAAAACCAAGAAAAAACAATCAAACAGGTAAAGGAAACAGTTCAAGACTTGAAGACTGAAATGGAGGCTATAAAGAAAACACAAACTGAGAGATGGCTGGATACGTAAAATCGGAATAAAGGAACAGGAACTACAGAGACAAGTATAATCAACAGAATACAAGAGAGAAAAAAGAATCTCAAGCACTGCAGATGCTATAGAGGAAATAGACTCACTGATCAAACAAAACAGCAAATCCAACTAATTCTAAACAAAAAACATCCAGAAAATCTGGGACACCATGAAAAGCCCAAACTTAAGAATAACAGGAGTAGAAGATGGAGAGGAATTTCAGCTCAAAGGCCCAGAAAATATATTCAACAAAATTACAGAAGAAAACTTTCCCAACCTAAAGAAGGATATTCCTATGAAGGCACAAGAAGCATACAGAACACCAAATAGACTGCATCAAAAAAAAAAAACCCTCACCATATAATAGTCAAAACACAAAACATACAGAACAAAGAAAGAATATTAAGAGCTGCAAAAGAAAAAGGTCAAGTAACATATAAAGGAAAACCTATCAGAATTACACCTGACTTCTCATTGGAAATCATGAAAGCCAGAAGGTCTTGAATAAATGTGCTGCAGACACTAAGAGAGCATGGATGAAAGCCCAGACTACTGTACCCAGCAAAGTTTGCATTCACCATCGATGGAGAAAACAAGATATACAATGACAAAAACAGATTTAAACAATATATATCCACAAACCCAGCCATACAGAAAGTACTAGAAGGAAAGCCACAACTCAAGGAAGATAACTACACCCACAATAACACAGGCATCTGATAAACCCCAACCAGCATAAGACAAAGAAGGGAAACACACAAACAATATTACTGAAAGATAACCAGAGTTAACAACCACTGGTCATTATTATCACTTAATATCAATGGCCTCAATTCACCTATAAAAGACACAGGCTAAAAAAAAAATTAAAAAAAAAAAACACAGGCACATCTCAACCACAAAGGCAGACATCTACTCAGAGTAAAGGGTTGGGAAAAGATTTTTCAATCAAACAAACCTAAGAAATAAGTGGGTGTGGCTATACTAATTTCTAACAAAATTGACTTCAAACAAAAATCAATCAGAAGAGATTGAGATTTACATTTTATACTCATAACAGGAACAATGCATCAGGATGAAGTCCAATCCTGAATATCTATGCCCCTAATATGCACCCACTTCTGTAAAAGCAACACTACTAGAACTCAAGGCAGATATCAAACCACACACACTAGTAGTAGGAGACTTTAACACACCTCTCTCACCAATGGTCAGGTCAATCAGACAGAAACTTAACAGAGAAATAAGAGAATTGTTGGAGGTAATGCATATAATGGACTTAACAGACATCTATAGAACATTCCACCCAAACAGGAAAGAATATACCTTCTTCTCAGCATCTCATGGAACCTTCTCGAAAATTGACCACATACTCAGTAACAAAGCAAGCTTCCACAGATACAATAAAATATTAGTAACCACCTGTGTCATATTGGATCACCATGGAATAAAGTTGGAATTTAACAATAATTCTATCCCCAGAAAGCCTACAAACTCATGGAAGCTGAACAGTCAACTACTGAACCACCCCTGGGTCAAGGAAGAAATAAAGAAAGAAATTAAAGTCTTCCTTGAATTCAATGAAAATAAAGACATAACATACCCAAACCTATGGGACACTATGAAAGCAGTGCTAAGAGGAAAGTTCATAGATCTTAGTGCCCACAATAAAAAAAACGGAGAAAGCTCACACTGGAGACTTAACAGCACAGCTGAAAGCTCTATAAAAGAAAGAAGCAGACTCACCCAAGAGGAGTAAAAGATGGGAAATAATAAAAACTGAGGGCTGAAATCAACAAAATAGAAATGCAAAAAACAATCCAAAGAATCAATGAATTACAGAGCTGGTTCTTTGACAAAGTCAACAAGATTGACAAACCTTTATCAAAACTAATCAAAAGGCAGAGAGAGAACATGCAAATGAGCAAGATCAGAAATGAAAAGGGGGGGCCTAAAAAGAGGCACTGAGGAAATTCAGAGAATCATTAGGCCTTACTACAAAAGCTTATATGCAAAAAAGTTGGGAAATGTAAAAAATGGACTTGTTTATAGATAAGTACCATTTACCAAAATTAAATCAAGACCAGGTGAAAAATTTAAATAGACCTATAAGTCGTGAGGAAATAGAAGCTGTAATAAAAAAAAAAAAAAAACAAACCTCCCAACCAAAAAAAAAGCCCAGGAACTGATGGTTTTAATGCAGAATTTTATCAGAACTTCCAAGAAGAGCTGATACCTATACTCCTTAATGTGTTTCATAAAATAGAATCAGAAGAGTAATTGCCAAACTCTTTTTATGAAGCTACAGTTACCCTGATTCCAAAACCACACAAAGACCTAACCAAGAAAGAGAATTACAGATCAATCTGACTCATGAACATTGACGCAAAAATTCTCAATAAAATACGGGCAAACCAAATCCAAGAACACATTAGAAAAATTATCCATTATGATCAAGTAGGCTTCATCCCAGAGATGCAGGGCTGGTTCAACATATGAAAATCTATCAATGTAATCCACCATATAAATAAATTGAAAGAAAAAAAGACATATGATCATTTCATTAGATGCAGAAAAAGTATTTGACAAAATTCAACACCCCTTTATGATAAAGGTTTTGGAGAAGTTAGAAATACAAGGACCATACCTAAATATAATAAAAACAATATATAGAAAGAAAATAGCTAATATCAAATTAAATGGACAGAAACTCAAAACCACTCCACTAAAATCAGGAATAAGACAAGTCTGTCCACCCTCACCATATCTCTTCAAAATAGGTCTTGAAGTTCTAGCAATAGCAATAAGACAACATAAGAAGATCAAGGGGATTAGAATCCAAAAAGAAGAAGCCAAACTTTCATTACGTGCAGATGATATTATAGTGTACATAAGCGACCCCAAAAACTCTACCAAAGAACTCCTACAGTTGATAAATAACTTCAGTGATGTGGCAGTATACAAGATCAACTCAAAAAATCAGTATCCCTCCTATACACAAAGGATAAAGAAGCAGAGAGGGAATTCAGAGAAACTTCACCTTTTATAATAGCCACAAATAGCGTAAAGTATCTTGGGGTAACTCTAACCAAGGAAGTGAAAGATCTATTTGACAAGAACTTTAAATCTTTGAAGAAAGAAATTGAAGAGGACACCAGAAGATAGAAGAATTGCCCATGCTCTTGGATGGGTAGAATCAACATAGTAAAAATGGCAATTCTACTAAAGGCAACCTGTAAATTTAATGCAATACCCATTACAATCCCAGCAAAATTCACAGACCTTGAGAGAACAATAATCAACTTTATATGGAAAAAAAAACAGAATAGCCAAAACAATCTTATACAATAAAGGAACTCTGGAGGCATTACCACCCCTGACTGATGGAGGAGGGTCATCTGTCTATGTGTTACTGCCTTGGCCCTTTGATAGGACAGAAAATTAGGTAGACAGAGTAGACAGAACAGAATGCTGGGAAGAAGGCAATGAGTCAGGCAGACGCCATGGAGTGAGCTGCCAGGTCAGACATACTGAATCTTTCCTGGTAAGCCACCACCTCGTGGTGCTACACAGATTATTAGAAATGGGTTATTCAAGATGTGAGAGTTAGATAGTAAGAGGCTAGATATAATGAGCCAGGCAGTGTTTAAATGAATACAATTTGTGTGTTGTTATTTCAGGGCATAAGGTAGCCAGGCAGCTGGGCAGCAAGAACACAGCCCACTGTTCCTTCTACATCTGACTTCAAACTCTATTGCAGAGCTACAGTATTGAAAACAGCTTGGTATTGGCATAAAAAGAGAGAAGTTGAAAAATGGAATCAAAAAGAAGACCCGGATACTAACCCACAAACCTATGAACACCTGATTTTCAACAAAGGAGCTAAAATTTTACAATGGAAGAAAGAAAGCATCTTTAACAACTGGTGCTGGCATAACTGGATGTGAACCTGTAGAAGAATGAAAATAGATCCATATCTATCACCATGAACAAAACTCAAGTTCAAATGGATGAAAGACCTCAATATTAATCTGAACACACTGAACCTGAGAGAAGAGAAAGAGGGAAGTAGTCTACAACACATGGGCACAAAAGCAGAGAATAATACTTAGCCATGAACATAACCTTACAGAAAATACTAGAAAGAAAAGCACAAACCAAGGAAGCCAACAACACCCATAATAACACAAGCATCTAACAACCATCCATGAGCACAACTTAAAGAAGGGAAACACATAAATATTAGCACCAGAAAAAATAACTCGAGTTAGCAACCACTGGTCATTAATATCACTTAATAGCAATGGACTCAATTCACCTATAAAAAGGCACAGGTTAAGAGAATGGATATAAAAACAGGATCCAACACTCTGCTGTTTACAGGAAACACACTTCAACCTCAAAGACAGACACTGCATCAGAGTAAGGATTGGGAAAAGGTTTTCCAATCAAATGGTCCAAAGAAACAAGCAGGGGTGGCTATACTAATATCTAAGAAAATTAACGTCAAACTAAAATCAAGCAGAAGAGATGGAGAAGGACACTTTATTCTCATAACAGAAACAATTCATCAGGAGGAAGTCTCAATCCTGAATATCTATGCCCCTAATATAAAAGCACACACATATGTAAAAGAAACATTACTAGAAATCAAGGCAGATATCAAACCTCACACTCTAAAAGTAGGAGATTTCAACACTCCACTCTCACCAACCAGACACAAACTTAACAGAGAAATAAAAGAACTAACAGATGTAATGAACCAACTGGACATAACAGACATCTATATAACATTCCACCCAAACAGGAAAGAATATACCTTCTTCTCAGCATCTCATGGAACCATCTCAAAAATTGATTACATAATTGGTAACAAAAAATCCATAGATACAAAGAAATTGTAGTAACCAACTGTGTATAATTGGATCACCATGGATTAAAGTTAGAATTCAACAACAATTCTACCCCCAGAAAGCCTACAAACTCATTAAAACTGAGCAGTCAACTACTGAACCACACCTGGGTCAAGGAAGAAATAAAGAAATTAAAGTCTTCCTTGAAATCAACGAAAATAAAGACACAACATACTCAAACATTTGGGACACTATGAAAGCAGTCCTGAGAGGAAAGTTCATAGCACTAAGTGCCGACATAGAGAAAACGGAGAAAGCACACATTGGAGACTTAACAGCACACCTGAAAGCTCTAGAAAAAAAGAAGGAGACTCACCCAGGAGGAGTAGAAGACTGGAAATAATCAAACTGAGGGCTGAAATCAACAAAATAGAAACACAGAAAACAATCCAATGAATCAATGAAACAAAAAGCTGGTTGTTGGAGAAAATCAACAAGATTGACAAACCCCTATCCAAACTAATCAAACGGCAGAGAGAAAATATGCAAATTATTAAGATCAGAAATGAAGAGGGGGACATAACCACAGACACAGAGGAAGTTCAGAAAATCATTAGATATCATTACTACAAAAACCTGTATGCTACAAAACTGGAAAATATAAAGGAAATGGATATTTTTATATGAGTATTATATATCAAAGTTAAATCAAGACCAGGTGAACAATTTAAATAAACCTGTAAGTAGGGAAGAAATAGAAGCTGTTATCAAAAACCTCCTTACCAAAAAAAGCCCAGGACCAGAAGCTTTCAATGCAGAATTCTACCAGAACCTCCAAGAAGACCTAATACCTATACTCCTTAATGTATTTCACAAAATAGAAACAGAAGAGGCATTGCCAAACTTCTTTTATGAGACTACATTACCCTGATACCAAAACCAGACAAAGACTTAAGCAAGAAAGAGAATTATAGGCCAATCTCACTCATGAACATTGACACAAAAATTCTCAACAAAATACTGGCAAACCGAATCCAAGAACACATTAGAAAAATTATCCATTATGATCAAGTAGGCTTCATCCCAGAGATGCAGGGCTGGTTCAACATACGAAAATCTATCAATGTAATCCATCATATAAATAAGCTGAAAGAAAAAAAACCATATGATCATTTCATTAGATGCTGAAAAAGTATTTGACAAAATTCAACATCCCTTTATGATAAAAGTCTTGGAGAGACTATGAACCTAAATATAATAAAAGCTATTTACAGCAAACCGACAGCTAACATTAAATTAAATGGAGAAAAACTCAAAGCCATCCCACTAAAATCAGGAACAAGACAAGGATGTCCACTCTCTCCATACCTCTTCAATATAGTGCTTGAAGTTCTAGCAATAGCAATAAGACAACATAAGGAGATCAAAGGGATTCGTATTGGAAAGGAAGAAGTTAAGCTTTCGTTATTTGCAGATGATATGATAGTATACATAAGCGACCCCAAAAACTCTACCAAAGAACTCCTACAGCTGATAAACACCTTTAGTAATGTGACAGAATACAAGATCAACTCCAAAAAATCAGTTGCCCTCCTATACACAAAGGATAAAAATCAGAGAGGGAAATCAAAGAAGCATCACCTTTGACGATAGCCACAGATAGCATAAAATATATTGGGGTAACTCTAATTAAGGAAGTGAAGGATCTATTTGACAAGAACTTTAAGTCTTTGAAGAAAGAAATTGAAGAGGATACCAGAAAATGAAAGGATCTCCCTTGCTCTTGGATTGGGAGGATCAACATAGTAAAAATGGGAATTCTACCAAGAGCAATATAAAGATTCAATCCAATCCCTATCAAAATCCCAACAAAATTCTTCACAGACCTTGAGAAAACAATAATTAACTTTATATGAAAAAAAAAACAGGATAGCCAAATCAATCCTATACAATAAAAGTAATTCTGGAGGCATTACCATCCCTGACTTCAAACTCTATTACAGAGCTACATGTTGCCGGAGCTCCTTCTGCTCCTTCAGCCAATAGCCACTGAGATACCTGCCCAATGTGGCATGGTCTCTCTCCCTTTAAAAATGTGGCCACTTCCCTCTGCTCTCTCTCTCCCTCTCTGGCTTCCAGCTCCTCTTCTCGCGACTAGGCTCCCTTCCTGATTGAGCAGAGGGCTGTTGTCTGGGACGGTGATCTGTAAGTTTTTCCCCTTTAAATAAATAGCTTTTCTATTGGTCATAATTCCAAACTGGTGTGGGATTGTTTGTGACTTATGCCTTCAGCTACAGTAATGAAAACAGCCTGGTATTGGCATAAAAACAGAGATGTTGACCAATGGAATCGAATTGAAGACCTGTATATTAACCCACAAAACTATGAACACCTGATTTTTGACAAAAAAAAAACTAAAATTATGCAATGGAAGAAAGAAAGCATCTTTAACAAATATTGCTGGCATAACTGGATTTCAACATGTAGAAGAATGAAAATAGATCCATATCTATCACCATGCACAAAACTCAATTCCAAATGGATGAAAGACCTCAATATAAATCTGACCATGCTGAACCTGATAGAAGAGAAAGTGGGAAGTAGTCTGCAACACATGGGAACAGGAGACCAATTCCTATGTATAACCCCAGTAGCACAGACAATAACAGCAACAATGAATAAATGAGACTTCCTGAAACTAAACGCTTTCGAAATGCAAAGGACATGGTTATTATGACAAAATAACAACCTACTGAGTGGGGCACCAACCCCACATCAGACAAAGATCTGATCTCCAAAATATATAAAGAACTCAAGAAACTTGACATTAAAACTCTAATTAACCCAATTAAAAAATGGGGAACTGAACTGAACAGAGAATTCTCAACAGAAGTTCAAACGGCCAAAAGACACTTAAGGTAATGCTCAACCCTCTTAGCAATCAGTGAAATGCAAATCAAAACAACTTTGAGATACCATCTTATACCTGTCAGAATGTCTAAAATCAAAAACACCAATGACAGCCTATGCTGGAGAGGTTGTGAAGTAAGGGGAACACTCATCCATTGTTGGTGGGAATGAAAACTTGTGCAACCACTTTGGAAATCAGTGTGACAGTTTCTCAGGAACCTGGGAGTCAACCTACCTCAGGATCCAGCAAGTACACTCTTGGTAATATACCCAAGAGATGCCCAATCATGCTACAAAAGCATTTGTTCAACTATGTTTATAGCAGCATTATTTGTAATAGCCAGAACCTGGAAACAACCTAGGTGCCCCACAATAGAAGAATGGATAAAGAAGATGTGGCACATATATACTTCAGAGTTCTACTCAGCAGTAAAAAACAATGATGTCTTGAACATGCATGCAAATGGATGAAAATAGAAAACACTTTACTGAGTGAGATAACCCAGACCCCAAAAGAGGAATATGGTATGTACTCACTCATAAGAAGATTCTAGCCATAAACAAAGGACATTGAGCCTATAGTTCATGATCCTAGAGAAGCTAAATAAGAAGGTGAACCCAAAGAAAAACATATATTTATCCTCCTGGATATTGCAAGTTGACAAGATCATCAGGCAAAAGTTGGGAGCAGGGTGGTAGGGATGGACTGGGGGGAAGGGGAGATGGGGAGAGAAAGGGAGAAGGGGAGGATTGGGGAGATCTTGGGGGAATGGGATAATTGAGATGGAGATGGAGGAAGGGTGGATATGGGAGCAGGGAAGAAGTTATCCTAACCAAGGGAGCCATTTCAGGGTTGGCTAGAGTCTTGGCTCTAGAGGTGTTCCCAGGTGTCTAAGGGGATTTCCACAACTAGTTCCATGGGCAGAAGAGGAGAGGGTGCCTGTACTGGCCTTATCCTATAGCCACACTGATGAATATCTTGCATATCACCATAGAACCTTCATCTGGTGATGGATGGAGATAGAGACAGAGACCCACATTGGAGCACTCCCAAGGTCCAAATGAGGAGCAGAAGGAGGGAGAACATGAGCAAGGAAATAAGGACCATGAGAGATGCATCCACCCACTGAGACAATGGGAATGATATAATGGGAGCTCACCAAGGCCAGCTGGACTGGGACTGATGGAGCATGTGATCAAACAGGACTCTCTGAATGTGGCTGACAATGAGGGCTGACTCAGAAGCCAAGGAGAATGGCACTGAGTTTTTACTCTATTGCATGGACTGTCCTTGTGGGAGGCTAATATGTTTGAATGCTCACTTTTCTAGACCTGGATAGAGGGGAGAGGACCTTGGACTTCCCACACGGCAGGAAACCCTGTCTGCTCTTAGAACTGGAGAGGGAGGGGGAGAGAGAGTGGGGGGAGTAGAAGGGACATGGGAGGAGGGGATGAGGTGGAAATTTTTAATAAATAATTTTTTAAATATAATTTTTTTATTGAAAAAAAAGATTTCCGCCTCCTCCCCGCCTCCCATTTCCCTCCCCGTCTCCCTTTTCCCCCCTCCTCCCTCTC
>NW_026068310.1:379282-382770 GCF_014885135.2 Alexandromys fortis
ACAGAGGAAATTCAAAGAATCATTAGATCTTACTACAAAGGCCTATATGGCACAAAACTGGAAAATGTAAAAGAAATGGACACGTTCTTAGATAAATACCATATACCAAAGTTAAACCAGGACCAGGTGAACAACCTAAATAGACCTGTTAGTCGCGAAGAACTAGAAGCTGTTATCAAAAACCTCCCTACCAAAAAAAGCCCAGGACCTGATGGTTTCAATGCAGAATTCTACCAGAACTTCCAAGAAGACCTAATACCTATACTCCTTAATAAATAAATTTTAAAAAGACAGTCCAGACAGGGAGGTATTGAAGAGAGTCCTTAAAATGTGATAAAATTGCTGAAGGAGGCCTTAGGGTTTCAGGGGGCTGGATAGGGTGAGGTGTGGTGAGGTAGGGAGAACAGGAGATGCTGGCCACTGCAGTGACCATGTCATTCCTCTGGTTGAGATGCTCCAGCCTGACTGGTTGACAGTGAGGCCCATTGTATTCGAGGACTGCTAGAAGCACGAGCTCGTGTTCATTGTGGCCTGGAATGAGACTGAAGGCATTTGCCATAACTTGCCAAAGAGGGACGGTCCAGAGGCAGAGGAGTGGTTTCAGGGAACAGATGGGGACTCCTGAGTGAAATGGAAGCCACTGCCTCTGCCATAGCGGTCCAGAGCCCCTGGCTGCAGAAGATCCCAGCCAGGGCTGTGCAAGTCTCTGTGCTTAGTGCATGCAGCCCCTGGGGAATCCTCTCTTCTCCTGTGTCAGGCCAGCAAACGACCAGAGAATCCCCTCCATTGCCCCGTGAGTTCAAGGCAAGACTGCTTCATAGAGGCAAGGAATCCCGAGATGCAGTCCCAACAGCCATGTCAGCCCCTCTGGAGCCCCTGGTGTCTTCCTTGCCAGTGGTGAGTGCCTGCTGGCGGTCTCCAAGAAGATCTAGGTCGGAGAATTGGTGTGTGGTGCGTGGTTAGTTCGCTTGGTTAAGAATGAAACTGCCTTGGCCTTTTGATAGGCCAGCCCTTAGGTAGGTGGAGTAGACAGAACAGAATTCTGGGAGAAAGAAAGCAGAGTTAGGCAGATGCCATGAGGCTCCAGCTGAAATGGACATAGGTTAGAATCTTCCCGGTAAGACACCACTTCGTGGTGCTACACGGATTATTAGAAATGGGTTAATCAAGATGTAAGAAGAGGATGGAACTAATGGTCCAGGCAGTGTTTAAATGAATAATTTCCATGTTATTATTTCCAAGGCTAAGCTAGCTGTGCAGGATCTGGGCAGGACAAAAAGCAGGCCTGCTGGCCTCATCACTACAGATCTAGGTATCTGAAATGGTGTGGGAAGAATAGGTGCCATTGCTGCTCACAGACTAGGAGCCATAGCCACCTTCCTTCCACTGCAGAGCTGGAGTTTCTGGCTGAAGAGTGCAGCTGTGGCAGGTCTTCTCCTTCTAGGTTCTGTTGTCTGTGCACAAGCAGCTCTGCTTGGGAAACTCTCAGCTGGAACCTTGTCTCATGGTCTTTTTTAAGCAGCCTCTGGCACGTGCAGGGATCTGACCAAGCAGGAGATGGACGCTCTGTGCCACCAGCTCCATGTCTACCTGGGCCAAGACCTGGACAAGTGCAGTTGGAAGGTCCTTTCCCAGGTGCTCTTCACCAAGACCCACAAGGAGAAGCAGGTAGGGAGGGTGTCTTAATGCTTAGGGCTTAGAGTTGGGGATTTTAGCTGGGATACTAATCACTCACCTCTTCTTCCTTTGTTTCAGGTGGTGCTTGTGGCTCTAGGGGCTATTCTTGTTCTGATTGACTCAGTTGGTGTTACATATACAGTTTTCTATGGCCTAACATTGATAATGTACATGAAGAGCTTAAAGCAGTTGCCCATTGAAAACCTGAATAAGTGTCAATGGTGTGGTGTACATATTTTAATTTTTCAAATTCTGCAAAGTGGAACACATCCATCTGCCAGATTTCATTCCTTTGCCCTTTGGATTAGCCCCTGCAGTCAGTGGTGTCTGATTATAGAAAAAGCAAGTAGGGCATGTCTTTACAATCTCCTTAGCTTGTTGCCATGTAATAGAAAACTCTTTCTTCAAGCCTTTGCTATTAACGTGATTTTTTTATGAAATTCAGAGGCCTGCAACACACTACCAATCAACAATTGATCAATTTCTGCATTACCTTGAGCTAGAGGACCTGGCAGACCCGTATGGGATCGGATGTGTGTTATATACATAGGGCAGAGCCTGTTCCTGATCATGTCTTGTACCTGGATAAACAATGAGGTTAGGGGATCCGATCCAGGCACCAGGAGAGACATCTTTGGGGTGAGTGAGTTTCTGACCATGGCAGCAGCCCCGGACAGGGAACTCAGAAGATCCTCATCCCTCTTACACTTCCTGATCATCCTCAGGGGCTATACTGCCCGATACCTCCTCTCTCTTCCTATCCCACCCAGCTTGCATCCACAACCCCCCCCTCCGTCTGACTCCCTCCCCTCATTGACCACATAACATCTCCGAGCTCAGCCTGTTCGGGCGCTGGGACCGAATCCGAATCGGGAGGGTGGTAGCTCCTTTGTCCCAATAGCCTGCCTCCAGCAAGCAAGGTAGACCCTTTGTTTAAGAGCCACCCAAGCAGCATGGAGAATCGATCCAGGCACCAGGAGAGACATCTTTGGGCAAGGATCCGATCCGGGCACCAGGAGAGACATCGGGCTTGCATCCACAACCCACCCAGAGCGGTACTGAGGAGTTCAATATGGATGGTCGTCCATGTTTGGGTGCTGAGGAGTTCCAGCTCGACGGAACGGTCCCTGCTTCTACACTGAAGAGATACACCCAGGGACTCAGTCACAGCAAAGACTTGACCAAGACACCAGGCCTCTCCTGACTCCATTTGAAGGAGGAGATGGGAAGGCGCCAAAGCAAGACTTCCTCCAACAACCTGAAAGGCAACATGACTTTGCCAGAATCAAGGGATCCCGAAATAAGAAGAATTGTACACCCTACTCCAGAAGAATTAGAAGAAATCGACTCAAAAGTGAATTATATGAAAATAATAGAAGACTTTAAACAGGAGGTGAAAAACTGCCATAAACAATTAGAGATTACAAACAAAAAGGTAGAGGAAATTAATAAATCGCTCAAAGATACCCAAGAAAACCAAGAGAAACAAGAAAAAGCAATCAAACAGGTAAGGGAAACGGTTCAAGACTTGAAGAATGAAATGGAAGTAATGAAGAAAACAAAAACCGAAGGAAGGTTGGAGATGGAAAATCTGGGTAATCGAACAGAAACTACAGAGACAAGTACTACCAACAGAATACAAGAGATAGAAGAAAGAATATCAGACACTGAAGATACCATAGAGAAAATAAACACACTGATCAAAGAAAACAGCAAAACCAACAAATTCTCATCACAAAACATTCAGGAAATATGGGACACAATAAAAAGACCAAACCTAAGAATAATTGGAGTAGAAGAAGGAGAAGAGG
>NW_026068310.1:386749-394049 GCF_014885135.2 Alexandromys fortis
GCTCTTTGGACTGGAGAGGGAGGGGGAGAGGAGTGGGGGGAAGGGGAGAAGGGTGGGAGGAGGGGGAGGGAAATGGGAGGCTGGGAGGAGGCAGAAACTTTTTTTCCTTTTCTCAATAAAAAAAATGAGGTTAGTTCTGTATCATCAGGTATAAATTCAGCAGTTTCAATATATAAGATAACTCTTTCTGCATATTGTGAGTCAATAACCATATTAAGAGGTTCCTTAAAATCTCTTAGCACTATAAGGATGGCATATAATTCTGCCTTTTGGACAGAATCATAAGGAGTTTCTTCCATCTTACTCAAGTCTTCTGATTTGTAACCTGCCTACCCTGATTTATTAGCATTAGTATAAAATGTACGGGCTCTGGTTATGGGAGCATCACAGACAATTAAAGGAAAAATCCAATAAATTCTCTTTATGAAATTAAGCCTCTTGCGTTTTGATTTTTTTTTTTTTTTGAGAAAGGGTTTCTCTGCGGCTTTGGAGCCTGTCCTGGAACTAGCTCTGTAGACCAGGCTGGTCTCGAACTCACAGAAAACCGCCTGCCTCTGCCTCCCAAGTGCTGGGATTAAAGGCGTGTGCCACCATCGCCTGGCTCAGTCACACAGTATTATTGTGTTACAGGTCTCTTGCTTTTTGAATAGTTGTTATTAATTTCTACCAAGAAAAAATACCACAAGATCTTTGCCATGGTTCACTATCTTCCTGTAATTTCTTTAGCTCATCAGCAGTGAAAGGCACTATAATTTCTGCTGGGTCTATGCCTGCTAGTTGACGAAGTCTCAACTTGCTTTTTATAAAATTAATTCAGAGACATTTTCCATATAAGATTTTAGTTTCTTACTTGGTTTATGTGGTAAAAAGATCCATTCCAAGATAATATCATCTCTCTGAATTTAAATTCCTGTAGGAGAAATTTTGGACAGTAATATGACGAGAATACAATCGAGCTCTGGGTTCACCCTGTCCACATGTGCCTCTTGTAATTTTTCCTCAATCATTGTCAGTTCCTTTTCTGCTTCAGGTGTTAATCCTCTGGGATTATTCAAGTCTTTATTACCATCCAAGGTTTTGTTCAAATGAATTATTAGATCAGCTGAATTATTAGACCAACAGCTGGTCGTAGGCTGGAAATGTTTCCTAACAGTCTTTGAAAGTCATTAAGAGTCCATAGCCGATCTCTCCTAATATGTACCCTTTGTGTCTTAATTTTTTGCAAGCCTCTTTTATAACCTACATAATTAACAGAATCTCCTCTCTGAATCTTTTCAGGAGCAATCTGCAATCCCCATTTAGGTAAAACTATCTTCATTTCTTCAAACAGTCTTTCCAAGGTATCCATGTTTGAATCAGATAACAAAATATCATCCACATAGTGATAGATTATAGACTTGGGAAATTTTTTGGGTATTATTTGCAATGGTTGATTTACAAAATATTGGCACAGGGACGGGCTGTTTGACATGTCCTGTGGGAGAACGAAGGTTGAGAATTATTATAAGTAGGTACTGTGAAGGCAAACTTTTCTCTATCTTTCTCTTGTAAAGGTATAGTGAAGAAACAATTCTTAAATCAATAGCTATCAGAGGTCATCCTTTTGGTAATAAAGAGGGCAAAGAAATTCTAGATTGCAGAGGGCCCATAGGTTGAATAAACTTGTTGATAGCCCTTAGATCTGTCACCTTCCTACATTTACCAGATTTTTTCTTAACCACAAATACAGGAGAATTCCAAAGGCTGGTAGATTCTTCTATATGTTGAGCTCTTGTACAAGCTGTTCTAAAGCCTGTAACTTTTCCTCAGCTAAAGGCCATATTGGTTTCTCAGTCAACCATTTTAGAAGCAGGGCTGTTCGTATCTCTGAAGGGACATCAATTGCTTCGTTTTCTTGTACAGCCCGATTGGCCAGTTTCCGCCATCTGTAACATCTTTTAATATTGTTCTCTGAAATATACGCTCTAGTAGCAGCAGGAATGTTAATTTGGGTATTCCATTGTTGTAATACGTCACGACCCCATAAATTCACTGCAATATTGGCTACATATGGCCGTAGTTTTCCTATTTGTCCTTCTGGTCCTATGCATTCAACCCATCTCGTGTTTTGCCTTACTCGAGATAGGGTTCCAATTCCCAGGAACTGAACATTTACATCCTGAAGAGGCCAATACGGATGCCAAGATTCTGGAGTAATGATACTTACATCCGCACCTGTGTCCAGCAGGCCAATAATAAAAACACCATTTACACACACTCTTAGCTTTGGTCTTTGATCACTTATAGAAGTTTTCCAAAATACACGTAACTCATCCTTCAGGCCATTATTGCTTGTAACAGTAGGCATGGGGCTTCCTAATTTTCCTGATGAGGCACGTTCTCTGCAGTAACCGGAAATGACTGAAACACATTCACCCATGGGGGCCTGCAAGAGGCCCCCCATTGCGTTTCCCAAATGTAACAGGTTGCTTTGTCTATCTCTTGTTAACCTACACTCATTTGTCCAATGTCTACCTTTCCCACATCTCCTACATAAACCTGGAGGCTGAGTCTTTCTATTTCTGTTATTTCTAGAAGAGGCATTACTAGTATTTCTGGAAATCAGTTATCTACAGTTCCTTTTCATATGACCCATTTTGCCACAATTAAAACATTTGATATTCTGGTGCCTTCTTTTACCATTGGAAATTGCTTCTTCTACCCATGCTTCTGTGCCATAGTCAAATGTGTCAACATTCAGTGTATGCAAGACCCATTCATCCAAGGGTGCTGATCTGATCTTTAATGGCCCCAAGATCCTTTTGCACTCCACATTGGCATTCTCATAAGACAAAGACTCAATAACTATATGTCTTGCTTCTGGGTCAGCTATCCCTATTTGTGCAGCTTTAGTTAGTCTTTGTAGAAATTCACTAAAGGGTTCTCTCTGACCCTGTTTAACTCTGATATATGATTCCATTCTCTGTCCTTGGTCTTGCACCATGTCCCAAGCCTTTAAGGTTGCTTTAGTACATATGGATAGGGTGTGTTCATCATAACTGGCTTGTTCCAACGGGTCAGAAAAGAGCCCTTCACCTAGAATTTGATCTAAGGAAATCGCAATTCCCTTTGCTCTTTCCTGCTGCTCTAAAAGTCTAGCCTCTTGTCTGAATAAGCATTTCCAATTCAATTGCGGTCCACTCTCTAGGACGGCTGAAACCAATTGAATCCAATCGTGGGGCATGACCTTGTTGCTGATAGACCATATTTTTAGCATCTCTTTAACGAAGGAGGCGTGTAGCCCAAAACTCATAACAGCCTGTTTAATTTCTTTCAGATCATTCATATGGACGGGTTCCCATGTATGTTCCTTGATGATCCTAGGGTTTCTGGAACCAGTCACCTTCTCTGTTGTTATTACTGGGAAGGCAGGTAGAGCTTTATGGGAATTATCCCAGAGAGTTTGACTCACTGATGAAGTTAAAATTTGCCTTTCTACCGTTTGCTCCTGTTCATGAGAATTTAGAATTTCCTCAATATTTTCAAATATGTTTACCATTGCCTTCTGCAAGGCCTGAATCTCTTGTCCAGAATTATGTTCTAACGCCTTCATTGAGGATTCTTAAGGTATGAATTTTATCCATTAGAAATAATATCTCATCTTTGAATAAAAATTTCATGGTATGAATTGTGCCTTCTTGTATTGAAAAATCTGTCAGCCTATCAGACATATCCTTTAGACAAAATCCGATCGTCATATTCAGCAGTTTTATTTATTTATTTATTTATTTATTTATTTATATATTTATTTAAGATTTCTGTCTCTTCCCCGCCACGGCCTCCCATTTCCCTCCCCCTTCCCCAATCAAGTCCCCCTCCCTCATCAGCACAAAGAGCAATAAGGGTTCCCTGCCCTGTGGGAAGTCCAAGGACCACCCACCTCCATCCAGGTCTAGTAAGGTGAGCATCCAAACTGCCTAGGCTCCCACAAAGCCAGTACGTGCATTAGGATCAAAAACCCATTGCCATTGTTCTTGAGTTCTCAGTAGTCCTCATTGTTCGCTATGTGTGAGGTAAGCCAAACCCAAAGCGAGAAACATGGGATGTACTCACTCATATTTGGTTTCTAGACATAAATAAAGAACGTTGAGCCTATAATTAGTGATCCTAGAGAAGCTAATTAAGGAGAACCCAAAGAAAAACATATAGGCATCCTCCTGAATATTAACCTTCATCAGGCGATGAAAGGAGACAGAGACAGAGACCCACATTGGAGCACCGGACAGAAATCTCAAGGTACAAATCAGGAGCAGAAGGAGAGAGAGCATGAGCAAGGAACTCAGGACCGGGAGGGGTGCACCCACACACTGAGACAATGGGGATATTCTATCGGGAACTTACCAAGGCCAGCTGGCCTGGGTCTGAAAAAGCCTTGGATAAAACCGGACACATTCAGCAGTTTTAATTCTCTCAGTTAATGTTTCAGTTCCTACAGATAGGGACTGAAGTTTATGGTCCAGATCAGCTGTCCCTTCTTCCACAGTAGCGAGTCTATCCTTAATACCTGACTGTACCTTTTCTAAATTTTGCTCAGTTGACAGAGTCATATTAGACAAAGATCTATTCTCTTCCTTGAGAACTTCAAACTCTTTCTTGAGGAGGTGTTTGTTAGTCTTAATTGTTTTTAAGCATTCAACCTCTGCCCTAAGAATCCTGGATTCGTCCTGTAAGGACTTTATCATTTTCTATTGTCTAACTGTATTACAAAAGAAAAAACAAAAACGATAATAATTCTAAGCCCTAAAGATATCCAACCAAGGGAAACCTCATTTGTATCCTGAAATATCTCAGCCATGGTGTAATTAAATAGGCTGTAGAAGCCTTGAATGGTGATATTGTCAGACATTTTCAATCAAATCTGTATTTATTTTTATTCATCTTTATTGATTGATTAAAAGAAATTTTTACCTGTAATGACCATTGCCTACCAGTAGGTGGCGGGGTGCACCTGAATTCAAGTGGCAGGGAAAGTCAGAACCCGTTAAAAAATCATGAAATAAATACTCAAAACCAGAAGTTAAGCCACAAACCGTGTGCTGTGTGAATTAGAGTAAGGCTATAGAACGCAGGCGCCGGCCGATAAACAACAGTGGGAGGGCCAGGAAACCGGAAGGGACCAAGGCCTGGTTCAGTCGAGGTAGGCGTGGATGGTTCCACCTGCAGAAGCATGGTCAGATCTAGTCAAGCATCAAATCACCTGCCCTGCAGTCCATTTGCCTTACTTCCACGATCACGGGCAGGCGGGCTGCTCAGCCTTTGATGATGGGAGCTCCAGGCCAAGTCTACTGCTGCGGCAGCTACGGGGGCGCAAATGGGAGACCTCCCTGGTGCCACAGATCGGCAGGGGCTTGAGCTTCATTAGCTGACTTGCTGGCTAGCACTGGGAAAGTTCAGGCGGGGCTGGAGTTGCCTAGCCGTGGCTGTGTAGTGAGCAATTGGGCCGGGTGAGCATCCGGTGAAAGCTGAAAGTGCAGTATGGCAGAAAGGGCACCATGCACATGAGCTGAGATCGAGGGGGAACTAGCTAGGACATTCAGCAGCTGCACTCATTCAGCAGCGGCCCTCAGGGAGAGAGTACAGTGCGCACATTTGCGTGCATTTGCGGCTGAGGCACGGGCATCTCCTGGAAAAATTGTATACTGGGAGACCCACTGAATTCAAGTGTTCTCTCAGTCTAAACCTCAAAGCCAAATCCGCGGTGCACTGGAGGGGAGAGAGGCCCCAGCGCTGCAGCCGGGCTCAGAGGCAGATATCCAAAAAGCCACACGTTAGGGCGCTAGAATGTTACAGCGTAAACAAACGGTGAACAGAATTAGCCAGGCAAGCGCAATATAATATATTCAGCTTTAATAAGGGGAGAACTTACAAAGCCAAGGTTCCAGGGAAGAGCAGGAAACAAAAGGGACAAACAAGCGCACATGGATGGTTTTATAAACTTTTGGGGGCCCCGGGGCAAACACACCCCCCAAACATGGTGATTGGTTGAGATTTCTCTTCATCAAAGAGTAGAATAATTATTTGAAACACCCTGCCTGGATGATCCTTCTAGCAAGGAAGGGAAGAAGAAATGTGAATCGATTTCACTATTATTGCTATGTTAGTGCAACTCTTTGCACTGCAATTCTTATTAAAACCTAATTACCAAGTCACCGACAGTTCCTTGAGACTCATGGGACTGCTCACAGTGATCTCCATTACTCTAGGGCTGGGACACATTCACTCCTCAGAGCACACACACACACACACACACACCACAAAAACAGCAAACCACCTCATTTGACATCATCTGGTGCATCTGGTGATACCCTTTCAAAGGCCCTGCAATACTGGAGTTTTACTGTTCTGTGCTCTGTTGCTATTTCTTTATATTATTCCACACAAATAAATGAAAATTTAAAATTCTTTCTGAAGTACACCTAAGGATTTCTAGATACCACCATAGAGGACTATGCATGCACTTGTAGACGGGTATCTGATAGTCTAAAACACTGTCAGTTTTAACCTTTATTAGTAGTGACAAAAAGAAAATGATTGAAAGAAAAGCCAAACAGTCTCTCAGTAGTATTAGCTTCCCTGTCACTTCACAGCCTGTGCTATGCATAGAAGACTGGGAATTCAGCTGACCCATGGCTCAATTCCACCCACTGAGCTGGCAGCCAGTCCTCCCAAATGCAAACATCTCACTCCAACCCTCCAAAAGGACCCCTCCCCCACCCCTGTCACCTTAACCCTCACCACCCTCACTCTCTCCCTCACCACCCTCATCAGCCCCAGCTTGGCTCTCGAGGGCCCACCCTTCATGTCTATGCTGATTTCTCACACTCTGAGGTTGTGCAGTGAGTGCCCAGGACTGTGCAGAGCCCAGCCGTCCCCAGGAGCTCTGAGCATGCGTACCTACGCATGTGCAGACAACTGTCCAGAAGACAGTTGGGAGAGCAGGTTCAGTTTGCTGTCAGCTGTCCTGTCTGCCTCTCACTGGGGTCAGTGCTATTTGAGGAACCTGCATGATGAGAAAAGAGCCTCTTTTTCCTGTCTCAGAGGCAGCCACTGGTGAGCCATGTTTTCCCCATGGGGGAGCAATAAACGTCACCCAGAAAGACTTCACTGAAGTGCGGCTCAGTTTTTCTAACAGCAAGACTCCACTGACATCTGGTTAATTTGATTTAGAAATGCTAGTGATGGAGGAAGGTCATTGGTTAATTAAGTAAAGAAACTGCTTGCCCTGATAGGTTACAACATAGGTGGGAGGAGTAAACAGAAC
>NW_026068310.1:398269-400392 GCF_014885135.2 Alexandromys fortis
CAAGGGAAACCTCATTTGTATCCTGAAATATCTCAGCCATGGTGTAATTAAATAGGCTGTAGAAGCCTTGAATGGTGATATTGTCAGACATTTTCAATCAAATCTGTATTTATTTTTATTCATCTTTATTGATTGATTAAAAGAAATTTTTACCTGTAATGACCATTGCCTACCAGTAGGTGGCGGGGTGCACCTGAATTCAAGTGGCAGGGAAAGTCAGAACCCGTTAAAAAATCATGAAATAAATACTCAAAACCAGAAGTTAAGCCACAAACCGTGTGCTGTGTGAATTAGAGTAAGGCTATAGAACGCAGGCGCCGGCCGATAAACAACAGTGGGAGGGCCAGGAAACCGGAAGGGACCAAGGCCTGGTTCAGTCGAGGTAGGCGTGGATGGTTCCACCTGCAGAAGCATGGTCAGATCTAGTCAAGCATCAAATCACCTGCCCTGCAGTCCATTTGCCTTACTTCCACGATCACGGGCAGGCGGGCTGCTCAGCCTTTGATGATGGGAGCTCCAGGCCAAGTCTACTGCTGCGGCAGCTACGGGGGCGCAAATGGGAGACCTCCCTGGTGCCACAGATCGGCAGGGGCTTGAGCTTCATTAGCTGACTTGCTGGCTAGCACTGGGAAAGTTCAGGCGGGGCTGGAGTTGCCTAGCCGTGGCTGTGTAGTGAGCAATTGGGCCGGGTGAGCATCCGGTGAAAGCTGAAAGTGCAGTATGGCAGAAAGGGCACCATGCACATGAGCTGAGATCGAGGGGGAACTAGCTAGGACATTCAGCAGCTGCACTCATTCAGCAGCGGCCCTCAGGGAGAGAGTACAGTGCGCACATTTGCGTGCATTTGCGGCTGAGGCACGGGCATCTCCTGGAAAAATTGTATACTGGGAGACCCACTGAATTCAAGTGTTCTCTCAGTCTAAACCTCAAAGCCAAATCCGCGGTGCACTGGAGGGGAGAGAGGCCCCAGCGCTGCAGCCGGGCTCAGAGGCAGATATCCAAAAAGCCACACGTTAGGGCGCTAGAATGTTACAGCGTAAACAAACGGTGAACAGAATTAGCCAGGCAAGCGCAATATAATATATTCAGCTTTAATAAGGGGAGAACTTACAAAGCCAAGGTTCCAGGGAAGAGCAGGAAACAAAAGGGACAAACAAGCGCACATGGATGGTTTTATAAACTTTTGGGGGCCCCGGGGCAAACACACCCCCCAAACATGGTGATTGGTTGAGATTTCTCTTCATCAAAGAGTAGAATAATTATTTGAAACACCCTGCCTGGATGATCCTTCTAGCAAGGAAGGGAAGAAGAAATGTGAATCGATTTCACTATTATTGCTATGTTAGTGCAACTCTTTGCACTGCAATTCTTATTAAAACCTAATTACCAAGTCACCGACAGTTCCTTGAGACTCATGGGACTGCTCACAGTGATCTCCATTACTCTAGGGCTGGGACACATTCACTCCTCAGAGCACACACACACACACACACACACACACACACACACACCAAAAAACAGCAAACCACCTCATTTGACATCATGGTGCATCTGGTGATAACCTTTCAAAGGCCCTGCAATACTGGAGTTTTACTGTTCTGTGCTCTGTTGCTATTTCTTTATATTATTCCACACAAATAAATGAAAATTTAAAATTCTTTCTGAAGTACACCTAAGGATTTCTAGATACCACGATAGAGGACTATGCATGCACTTGTAGACAGGTATCTGATAGTCTAAAACACTATCAGTTTTAACCTTTATTAGTAGTGACAAAAAGAAAATGATTGAAAGAAAAGCCAAACAGTATCTCAGTAGTATTAGCTTCCCTGTCACTTCACATCCTGTGCTATGCATAGAAGACTGGGAATTCAGCTGACCCATGTGTGGCAGTTGGATTAATGAAGACCAATGATAGTAGGTATTTGAACAAGTTTAATGAAAAAACCAGACTCACGAAACCAAGGTTCCAGCTGCATGCCCAATTTATCAGTAAACATACGCCCGAGGGCAGCCCGCCCCCAAAGAGAGGGCTTATCCCTACATCTCCCTCTTTTTGTCTAAATAAGACAGAACTAACCCAAATACAACTATAAACAATAATAATAAATAATAGATATAAC
>NW_026068311.1:0-46543 GCF_014885135.2 Alexandromys fortis
AAGCAGTGATGTAATAAATATAGTTTCTGTGTAATTATTAGGGTCAGGGCAGCCAGGAAACAAACGAGCAGTCTCCATTTACAGGGAATGAATGTGGTTAATAGCCTGGTGACGTCTGTACTATATGTAGGGCTAAACCATATCTGGTTGTCCCAGAGTCTTACAAACAGGACCAGAGCTAGTTACTAGACTAGGGGACCTCTGCGCTATCCTTATGACTGAGACCACATGAGATCCCCCCAAAGTCTCTTAAGATGACACAAGCAGTCCATCCATCAATCCTATCCTTATGGAAAAAGTGACATGTACTTTGAAATGAGTTTCAATGTAATTATGCCTCAAGCTTTATTGTGCACATGAAATTGTGTTATAATGGGACACTTTCTTCCAAATTGCACTCTATTTAAATATGCCTAAATTAAACTGCCCAGTATCAGACTCTAGAAGTTTGAATCAACACTGGCTGAGTCATGTTGAACTGAACTTCCTTCCTGCCTCATTCAGCTTGACACTCTACTGACCATGGTGATTGCAGAGGTCCCCCACACACCCACACATGCACAATTTTAAAGCTTCTAATTTATGCTTCTACTTGGCCCTACTCTGATCTTTGTCACATGGGCTACATTGAACAAAATCATGTGGTACATAACATCCTGCCACCCTCTGAAAGGGAATAAAATTCAGATATTTTCTCTTGTGGAGATTTCTCTGAAGCCTCATGTCCACTCTGGTATCTATCCATGATGGCTTTTTCTTTTATGTCTGCTTTAAGATACCCATTTTAATGGATATTCTCTCCAGGTTTTGAAGGGAACCCTCTCTTTCCCTTTAAGGCCCCATTCATTGTGGCTGTAGTATAAGATAACATGTCTTTTAAATGCTTTCGCACTTTAAGATGCAATCATGGTCTCATGGCCCCTTTTCCCAATAAGGATCATTTGTGTCATCTTCTTTCTGTAACCGACACATCTGCAGTCCTATTTTAGCGTATACCAAAAGGGTTTATACAATACATTTCTGTATGATTTCCTCTCAGTAAATGTTGCACTTCTATACTTCCATACGCAGGGTCACAGAAAAGTCTCGGGCAAAGATTAAGAGTCCATGCCTCCATCGCCCATGTCTACTCACCCTCCTGTCTGCCCTTCACAACCACCACTGTTTAACCAGTGTTTCATTGCTGTGACAAGTACCATGACCAAGCCAACTCTTCTAAAGCAAAGCACTTGCTTATAGTTTCAAAGGCTTAGTCCATTACATCATGGTGAGGAATATGGTGCCACGCATGTAGACGTGGCCCAGGGGCTGAAACTTTACTTATTGACCCACAGGCAGAGAGAAAGGGAGAGGGAGAAAGAATAGGCTGGGTATGGACTTTAGAAATGTCTATGCGCATCCCCTATCCCATACTTCCTCCACCAGGGGTCACACTTCCTAATCCTCCTAATCCTTTTAATTAGTGCCACTCCCTGGTGACTAAGAATTCAGCTATATGAGCCTATGTGGGCCCTTCTTATTCAAACCACCACAACCATCAATTCATATCTTCTCTTCCTGCCAGCGGTCTTGGCGCCTTGCCACTCATTCTCTAATCTGACAGGAGGGACCACTCCACCTACTAATAAGGTCACATCATCACTCCTGCCAGACTCTGGAGAAGCTGCCTGCTACACTTCGAATAATGCCCGCCTTGACAAGGCACATCTACCCTGCCTAACCCTCATCTGCAGGGTACCCCTCTTGCGGCTGCACCCTCGTCTAAACTCTAACCAGTACACAGGAATTATCTGGTTGGTTTGAATTCTTTATATGGACTAAAGGCCCTGTACATCTCCCTATGATTTCCACAGCCTGACAGGTGACATTTCCTTTGTCATGCACCTCTTCACTTCTCCTGCCTGACTTCCAATTAAACTTCCGGCTTTCCATCTTACGCAGGGTGTGGCTGGATAAGAAGGCAAACTCAAAAGTTTTGATATTTTGACTGAGAGGCAAGTGATGGTGATTTGTTAAAATTCCCCAAATGGACTGACTAATTGGAGTAGAATCTCAGAGCAAGGTTTTCTGATTAACGCTTAAAGGAAGGTAGAATACAGAGAGGTAACAAAGAGAACTTTCTTGAATGGAGCCATTATTTCACTCTCTATCATGTGAAACATCACATTGTGTAGTTTATACTAGAAAAATGAATATCAGAATAAATAATGACACATAAAAATAAACATATGCATTTAAAGGACTTTCAGAGAAGGAGTAGGATACATATAGCTTAGATCTTCCCTTAATTCTCATGGACCTGCTGCTGCATTTGAATTTGGAGTGAGAATTCTGTCCCTAATCTTGTTTGCTATGGCGGTATCCAGGCTAAGGACATACCTCACTGGAAAGAGAGAGCAGCAGAAATGCAGATAGACTGTGTCCCTTCATGGCATCTCTGCACAAGGACTAAGCAGATAGACATCCTAGACACAGAAGTTAGGTCAGCTTCCCAAGTCACTCCAGAATATCAAAACTATTTTGATATTCTATCTTATACCTGTCTGAATGGCTAAGATTATTAACATAAGGGACAGCTCAAGCTGCTGAAGATGTGGAACAGGAGGATTGCTCTTCCATTATCAGTTGGAGTGCAAACTAGTACAGCTATTATGGAACTCAGTGTGGTTGTTCCTCAGAAAAAATGATGATCTATCTCAAGATCAAGCTATACCACTCTTGGCTGTATGCACAAAGTTAACTTCATCCTACCACAAGGATACTTTCTCAAACATTTTCATTGCCACTCTTTTAACAATAACCAGATATTGCAAACAACCTAGATGTTCTTCAACAGAAGAATGGATAAAGAAAATGTTCCTATTACAATGGAGTATCACTCAGATGTTAAAAAACATGACATCATGAAATTTGCAGGCAAATGGATGGAGCTAGAAGAAGAATCATTCTGAGTGAGGCAACCCAGATTCAGAAAGATAAATATGGCATCATTTTCTTATTTGTGGATATTAGTTGTTAAGAAAATACCAATCAAGCTCCAATTTATAGGTTCAGAGAGATTGAGGAAGGTGCTAGATGGGTCTCCCTTGGAGGGAGAAATAGTATAGAGTCTATGAGTGGACTGGGAGTAGGGAATGGTGGGTACAGGAGGATCTACTTGGGGAGAGGGAAAATGGGGCTTAGAGGGATATATTATATGAGAAAAATAATTTTTAATAGAAGGGAAAATTATGGTTAGGTTATATTAATACATTAATTTTAGGATCATGGTAAAGGTTTTGGTTAGCATTAAGTTAATACTATGATTTGAATTAATGTTAACATTAAGATTATGATTTTGATTGAGTTTGGATTGTGTTTATGTTCATGATAGGGCTAGTTTTCCTACTAATATTATGGTTAGTGTTCTGGTCAATTACACTAACAATTGTAGTGTTTGATTTGGGTCAATTGTTCTTGATAGATTTTAATTGCCGTGAACTGGGCCATAAGCTTGTTTGTGGTCATGACCACACTTTGGGAATCACCCAAGACATTCATAATATTTCTTTCAATGAGTTGAAGAAGGGAAAGTGTTCATGTACTTCGTAAATATTTGCTTTTTCTTAAACTACATCAGCCTACTTATCTCTCTGTTTTGCTGTCTGGTAAGGGATGCACGCTTCTAGTTCACAATCCTTCTGTTGTTAAAACGTTGTCCACATTTCTTACTTTGAGAATGAGTCTATTAACATTATTTCAGGTTAATTGGAGAGATACTTTTAAAAAATCATTGACATCAGGGCCTCTTTAAGCACAGTGAACAATGTATGGTCAATTGGAAAGAAACTGCTTATAACTCAGCCACCTATTTCGATACATGCAAGCACCTGAGGAAATATTCTTCTCCCACCCAAAGAAGGGAATCCCACGCATTTGCTGAATGCTTTGTCAGTGACTAT
Organism: Alexandromys fortis; assembly: GCF_014885135.2. Lineage (NCBI taxonomy): Eukaryota > Metazoa > Chordata > Mammalia > Rodentia > Cricetidae > Alexandromys > Alexandromys fortis. Next base: position 3,942 of record NW_026068311.1, read on the forward strand.
GAGAGGTTTCTTTGCCCTTTCGCAAGAACACGTTCCTTGTCCTGCAGCAAAAATGTAGACACATTATTTAGAAACTGTTTTCCTAGCTCTTTTAACATCGCCTTCCTGACTTTTATTTCATAACTGAACACTCTTATTATCAGGCTTATGTGTCAAGGTGTCACATAAACCTCTTGTTTTAGTGGTACATTTGGGATTAAGATAAGGATTAGGTTTATGTTTCGGGATAGTTTAATTGTTAGGGAAAGGATTAGGATTATGACTGGTATCAGGGTTAGGGTTCTAATAAGGGTTAGGATTAAGTTTGGGGTAATGGTTAGGGTTCAGGTAAGTGTTATAAGTAAGGGTAGGTTTGGGACTAGGGTTTTGATCAGGTTTTCTATTAGGATTAGAATTAGAATTAGAGTTAGGGTAGAGTTAGGTTTTTGTGTATGGTTGAGAGTTTTTTGTACGGTTCATATAGGATTATATTGGAGTGTTGGTCAGGTTTTTTTTATTAGGGTTAAGGTTGAGTTGGTTTTTGTGTTTGGTCTTGAGTTTTTGGTAGAGTTAATGTAGGTTTATGGTTCTGATAGGTTTAACGTTAAGATTTAGTCAATGACAGATTTATGGTTACTCTTTTGTTTTCATTAGGGTTAGAGTTAGGTTTATGGTTATAATTAGGGCTAATGTTATGATTAAGGTTAAGGTTAATTTAGTTTTACAAATTTTAGGTTCATGTCATGTTAATATTTTTCTTATAGTGTACAATATAGTGATTTGAGAAGAAAGCTAATTTCTAAACATAATTATTATACTTCTCTTAATACATTCAAGAAAGAGATACATTTTCAATTGTTTCCTTAGGCTCGCTTTTTTTTTTTTCCGAAACAGGATTTCTCTGTAGCTTTGGTTCCTGTCCTGGAACTAGCTCTTGTAGACCAGGCTAGCTTCGAACTCACAGAGATCCACCTGCCTCTGCCTCCCGAGTGCTGGGATTAAAGGCATGTGCTACCACCACCCGGCTTAGGTTTGCTTTTTTTAAAGCTACATTAAGCTTCTTATATCTCTGCTTCTTATGTGTTCCTATATAATTAATTGTTTTCCTACTCCCAAGGCATTGGTACTGTTAAAACCTTTTCCACATTACTTAACTTTTTCACATTACTTAAACAAAATGTCTCTCATAACATCATGTTTATGGCTCATTAGAGAATTGCTTCTTGAGGTGGTCATCAAGGCCTCTTTAACTATAGTGACCAATTTATTTTCATCGTCAAGGAAACTGATTACAGCAAGCCAGCCATTAAATGCCTCCAGGAAACTAATGAAACTTCCTTCCGTCAGGGGATCAAAGATGATATCACATGCACTTGCTCTCTGTTTATTTTGTTGATGACAAGAGATTTATTTCCCTTGACAGGAACTTTTTCCTTTGCAACAAGAAATGAAGTCTTATTGCTCAGAAACTAGCTGTGCTAGCTCATAAAGCATCCTCCTCTTGATTTTCTTTGATAATTAAACAGATTAGTCTCAGGTTCATGTGATTATGTCTGTTTCAAGTTGTCACATAAGACTCATTAGTGTTCATTATGTTACAGCTAGGAATGGATTTAGGATTAGGATTGGGGATACTTTTGCTATTAGTATAAGGATTGGGGTTCAATTGGTGTAAAGGTAAGGGTTGGAATTAGAATTAGGGTTAGGATTGGCTAAGTGAGGGTTGTGATTATTATTTTTTAGGGCACAGTTGGGGTTAGGATGAGGTTTGGGATTAAGGTTAGGCTATAACATTCAGATTAAGGTTAGGGTTAGGGTAAGATTAAGATGATTGAGTTAGGGTTCAGGTTAGGGTTAGGGTTTGCATTAGGCACAGGAGTATAGTTATAGGTAATGTTTGCAAATGGGTTGCTATTAGTGTCAGTATTAGGGTTAATGTTACAGCTAGGATTAGGGTTAGGTTTATATTTAGTGTTAGGGTTAAGGTTAGGTATTTTATTAGTTTTCTGTATGGCATATATTGCACAGTGAAGTTTCAGGAAACCTTGTTTCTAAACATGACCAGCCATTAACAATCATCCAGGAAATGAATGCGTTTTTAATTCTGTCAATGAATCCAGTAAAAAATAATTGCCTCTTGTTTCCTAAATTTTTGCTTTTTCTAAACCTGTATTAGGCCTTTTATCTGTCAGTAGAGTGTTCCTGTACAAGTAATGAAGGTTTCTTACTCTCAAGCTCCTTCTACAACTTTTAGGAGGTTTTTTTTTTACTTTACTTACTCTGAAGGTGTGAAAGTTGTTTGTGAAGTGTTTATCGAGGCCTCTTTAACACCCCTGAACAATACATGGTGAATTTGAACAATACATGGTGAATTTGAACAGTTTATAACTGTTGCACTTTTAAATCCATCCATGAAACTAATGGCAATTACTTCCTCTCAAGAAATGAAAGAAGTCATGTGCGCTTGCTGCCAAGCTATTTGCCAATGAACCTTCCAAGCATTATCACATGTGAGCGCATGCACAAATGTGTATACAAATGAGATGCCTCTAGGTGTCATCATGTTCACGCATCTTTACATGAATGAAGTTTCTAAGTGTTGTCACGTCATCATGTGCAAACATATTCACATGTATGCATTTTGCAACAGCTGTCAAATATTGGCGTTTACACATGTTCACACATGAAGTTTCTGAGCATGGTTAGATGTCAGCATGAGAATGAACTCACACATGCAGTTTCTGGACCTGATACCATGTCATAATGTGCGTATTTGTTCACACGCATGCAATTTTCATGCCCAATCACATATTAGCATGTTCATGCATGTGAAAAGGCATACAGTTTGTATGAGTGGCCACATGTCAGTGTGTACAATCATAACCTCATTTATGCAGTTCCAGAGGATGATGCATCACCTTAGTAGCAGTGCTTTTATTCAATTGATTTCTAGGAGCAGAAAATACCTCCACTGATCGACTTCCTCCAAACAGCCCACCAACTAGGGACCAAGTGTTTAAATACAGTAGCCAATGGAGGCTACTTCATTCAAATGACCACAATGAATATTTTCCTTATGTAGAAATATACACAACACAAACAACTTGCTATTTTGACTTTCACATTTTTGCAGTGCTTGCGATGGAACTCCAGGCCTTTTTCATGCTAGGAAAACACAGTACCTCTGAGTTCTACTGCCAACAATTTGACATTTTGAACTATGTAGTCATATGGACTTAAGTACATTCCTACCACTATGGGGTCATCACCAGGCACCCTCTTCAGATCCCCTTCATCTTCCTCAGATGTACTAGTAAACATGAACTCTACACCTTATCTCCCCCACAAATCATTTCAAGGATTAATAGCTGTAAAGGTTTTTAATATTATTTTATATATAAATGTGAATGACTGTGCACTGGCTGATTTTTATGTCACCAAGTCACAGGCTATAGTTATTTAAGGAGAGAGAATTTCAGTTGAGAAAATGCCTCCAGCACATTAGCCTGTAGATAAACCTGTAGGGCATTTTCTTATTTAGTGATTGATGTGGGAGAAAAGCCCATTGTGGTCACCCAGAACCCCTGGGAAGGGCGTCCTTGAGTATATAAGAAAGCAGGTTGAGCATTCATTGGGGAGCAAGCCAGTAAGCAGCACTCCTCCATGGCCTCTGTATCAGCTCTAGACTTCTAAGCTGAAAAAACCCTTTCCTCGCCAAGTTGCTTTTGGTCATGTGTTTTATCAACAGCAACAGAGAGCAAACTAAGAAAGCCTTCAAGTAAGGAATTGCACTACCTGCTTATGGGACAGCCAGGGGAACTTAGGCCAATCCAGAAAACAAGAATGGACCACTTTAAGAGGGGCTGATTCTTACTTCCAGGGTGCTGCCACCTCTCTAGGACTTGGAAATTGTCACTAACTGCTAACCTTAAGGAAGTCTCTTGGTGGGAAGAGGATGCTATCTTGGGTGGGAAGAATTAGATAGAAGGGAGAGGAAGTCCAGCAGGGGGAGCCCCAGGTCTGGTGTTCCTCTTTTAATGGGAACAGTTTGACTGTTCTGATAAAGTTTCTAGTTTTCACTCTTAGAAGCTGTTGCTTTCACATGTTCTGTACCTGTGGCCCCCCAGATCCCACATGTCTCTTTCACTTTCTTGGTGCCTACTCCTCTCAAGGTTGTTCCTTTCACATTCTAGTCTTTTCCCTTTCCTGGACATCCAATTCTTTGCTAATCCTACAGAACTAATTCAGTGAATTTCCTAGGATTCCCCCAAGACACCTCTCTCCCTAAGGTTCCTATAACATTACTGGGGGCTCATCTGAAATTTGAGGCCTTTTACTGTGGGATTTGAATAGCCCTCACTGGAATTGGAAGACCACCACTTAAGGTAGAAAAACTGACTGCTAATCTGGATGGAGGACTCAGGGATAGTAATGATCTTTGGGGTTCTGAGCAACTTCACAGAGCATATCACAGTAACAATCATCCCATTCCCACAGGCAAACAGATGGGAGAGCTCCCTAGAGGAAGATTGCCAAATGTAATTTGACCATTCTGCTAGAAATGTGGATGGATACATTTGATGTATTGAAGCCTTCCCTCACCAAACAAAGTACAGGAAGTGGTAAAGATCCTCTTAAATAAAATTGTTTCCACATTCAGAATACTTAGGAACAAAGTGGAAAGGGACAGATTTCAAAGCAAAATTCAGTGATGGATTCTTTTGGGTCCTAGTAATATATTTTAACCTCTGTTGTTTCTAGCATCCCCAGTCTTCTGGGAAAGTAGAAAAAATAGTCTCTTCAAAGAAATCTCACTAAACGGATGCTGGAGATCCAAAGTTCTTGCCACCACCTTGGTGAAGCTGAAGAATACAAAACGCCTTTTTGGACTGACTCCTTTAGAAGCTTTGTATGGAAGGCCTTTCCTTACAAGAGACCTGCCATATGACCCCAAAACTATCCAACTTGGTATCTTATATTACACATCTAGCCACGCTCTAGCTAATCATCTCAGACTTCAGTCAGGAACCTCTGAAGGGAAAGAGATCACCCTGTCCCATTCTGTTCTAGAAATCTAATCTAGTCTTGATCTAATCCCTCAGGGATACCCCTTCCCTGAGCCCCAGTTGGAATGTTCTTATATTGCCCAATTCACCCTACCCCAGAGGTCTTCAAAGCAGCTGGAATAGATTCACGGATTAATTACACCAGGGTCAAGAATTATAACTTCACATAGCCCCCATCAAAGACAAATCAGAAAAAACATCTCCCCAATGGCTGAAGCCTATACGTCTGAGCCAATGAAAGCCTTCAAATGATTCCAGTGACAGATATTTGGGTCATAAATGGACAAAACACTCCTATGTTCATAACTCTTCCACTCTTGTCTCTTCTTTATGGTTTCTCTGTTAGTGGGATGGTTTCTGTTGCTCTCTAAGCTGAATCTTGTGAAACTGACTGTCACTATGAGGGTCTTATCCATGAATAAGTATCCTTTAGGATGTCTTTCTACTATAAGGACTTTTTTTTTTTGGCAGAATTGACGGAGTTCTGTAGAACTCAATGTCCTTTCTGGCATCCAGAGCTATTTGAGCCAGACTCACAGGAATGGGCAGCTGAGAGTGATATCTATTGCATTCTGAGAATTTAGGTGCTGTTGAAATATGCACTCCAATATGTGTTGGATGGCATATAGGGATTTTTCACTTCACCCCTCATTCTTTGGGGGGGGCTTCTTATTCAGAACTGGAAAGGGATCACCTTGGACCTGTAAAAAGGGAATATTTGGAATATTCAGGAATATTTGGACATATTGGCCCAAACCCCAATAAGAACATCTCTTTAGTCCTTTACTGCAAGACACCTGCTTTAAGAATCAAAATTGTCAGATTCATGCCTACGTTACCATCTATATGATAAATGCTTCTGGCCAGGAATGACTGACAGATTGTAAGGCCCAGTTCTAGTCAGGAATATCTGCATGAGAGGTTTATGAACATGGTTGGCTATATAAAGTTTTCTGTAAGCTAAAACTCTGTCCTCCAAAGTCTCTGCCCTGCACCTATGGTAATATTTGTGGAATCGCCTGCTAGAGAAACTGAAATCCTAGGAGTGACTGGTGGACCCACCAATGTCCCAACATCAATCTCACCTTATAGGCCAAATTGAGAAAGACCCAGGTTCTGGAACCCATTTGGACCAATTTCATTTTATGAGCTCTGGGATCTTACACTTGCCCTCCAGTGGGTTATGTCCTGGTTATAGGTTCATTGCTTGTACCTGAACACACTGAAGCTATGGTCTTCAACAGACCTAATTTCTATGGTGGCTATCTGTCTTAGTTAGGGTTTTATTGCTGTGGAGAGACAGCATGACCATGGCAACTCTTATAAAGAAACCATTTAATTGAGGTGGCTGACTTATAGGAGTTCAGACTTACAGCTTCAAAGGCTCATTCTGTTACCATCATGACAGGGAGGGAGCATGGCAGCGTGCAGGCAGACATGGTGCGGGAACTGAGAGTCCTACATCTTGCAGGTGACAGCAAGTCAGCTGACATACTGGTTGGTAACTTGAGCATAGGGAATCTCAAAGTCCAGCCCCCTGTTGACACACTTCCACTAACAAGGCCACACCCACTCCAGCAAAGCCCTCATAATCTCATAGGGTGTGGCCAATTACATTCAAAATATCACACTTTCTAAGTCCTCGGCTAGGGAAATGGTGAGCCTGGAGTCTCTTGTGGCTGTAGGCTCTCATTGTAGTGGACGGTCCCTACTAGCAGGAATCCAGACAGTCGTAGAGATCGCAGGACAGCTGAAGAAAAAAGGCCTCTCTCTGTCAACTATACTCCAAGGCAGTCCCCATGATGAAGAGTTGTTGACTTTTTGCTTTGTTTTATGCTCTTAAATTAGCTTTTTACTTTGGTTTTTCCTTTTGCTGTTTTTTTTTTATTTTTAAGAAAAAACCACAGAAAAAAAAATTAAAAAAAAAAAAAGAAAAAACCACAGTAGCTGACCTCAGAACTTGAGCCGACTGGTGAGAAATTTCTTCATCTTTTAAGAAAACAAGTGCCTTCTCCATGGTGTCTACTTTGCAATGGACAAGGGTAACAGGAGAGCAATAAGCCTTGCTGACTTGCTGACACGTGACAAAGCCTGCAGAGGGGTTTGTGCATGATTTCCTTGCCTCTTCCCAAATAAGGGCCAAGTGATCCTAATCTTATTTCAATAATGTCTTCAATATTTATGGTTATTCTCTGTAATTTTCAACTTACCTCACACATATACTACACTATTATTGAAGGGCTGTCTGTTGCCTAGAGTTTTAGTATGGCCTTTTATACCATCCCTAAACACTCAGTCTTGTGGGTTCTGTATGATTGACATGGGAAAACACTACTCCCACTGAGTATTAAGTAGCCAGGGAGATTATTGCAGAATTCCCCAAAGCAGTCAGTGTGGTCTCTGAGAAAGGGCCTGAGGGAGGGTGAGATGAATTTGGGGTGACGAGACAAACAAGGATAAACCCTTTCAGAGGGGCAGGATCTTGGTACCAAGACTCAACAGTTGTTAGAAACTGCCACAATGGTGACAAACTGCCAGGGGCAAGGAGGGAGGACAAGAGCTGGAAAGGTAAGCTGGGTGGAACCAATCAGGGAGCAGAGAAAGCCAGGAAGGAGGAGGGCCACAAGAGCCAATAAAAAGTTTTAGCAAAGTCAGCTCTAGGAACCCCACACCACAGTCCCTTAATGGGAGCTGTCTGGTTCTCTGATCCACTTTCTCATTTTCACTCTGTGTGGCTGTCCTGCTCCCAGTCATCACTGTTCTGGTTCCTGCTCAAGGTGCCTACCTTCTTCCCCCTTTCTGTCCTTTGCCTTTTCTAGGGCATTGGATCCTCTGTTTGACTCACTGAGCAAGTTCGGTGGATCCCCTAGATGACCATCACTCACCCCATTACCCTCAGAATAAGAGGCATCAGATCCCCTGGAACTGGAGTTATAGACAGTTGTGAACTGTTATGTTCGTGCTCAAACCCAGGTCCCCCACAAGAGCAGCCAGTGGTCTTAATCGTGGTCCAGGCAAGGACTTACATTTATTTCTTCTTCTTCTTCTTCTTCTTCTTCTTCTTCTTCTTCTTCTTCTTCTTCTTCTTCTTCTTCTTCTTCTTCTTCTTCTTCTTCTTCTTCTTCTTCTTCTTCTTCTTCTCCTTCTCCTTCTCCTTCTCCTTCTCCTTCTCCTTCTCCTTCTCCTTCTCCTTCTCCTTCTCCTTCTCCTTCTTCTTCTTCTTCTTCTTCTTCTTCTTCTCTCGTTGTATGGTTACAGTATTAAACCCAGGGCTGCTCCCATACCTCTACTTCTTCTAAAACACTAATTTTCTCTCTCTTTACTTTCTTCCTCTGAGACAGGTTTTGATTATGTAGGAAGGCTTGTCTAGAAATTGTGTTCCTTCTGCTCCAGCATGACTGGTAGGAGTGTAGACACACATTACCTTCCACATGCTCAGCTCAAAGCATTTTGTCCAGAAGTACATGTATGTGATATATATGTGTGTGGTATGTTTACATATATGTGAAGTTCAGAGACTGACATCAGGTGACTTCTTTCAACACTTTCAATCTTATATATCAATGAAACATCTGTTACTTGAACTGGGATCTTGTCAAACTGGCTAATATACCAGTCAGCATTTTTGGGGTTTCCCTATCACTGCCTCTGAGTGCTGGGAAGTTTTCCACATCCATCTAGCAATTATTTGAGTGCTAACAATCTGAACCCCAGTCCCCAAGCTTGCATAGCAGGGTCCTTACCCACGGAGCCCTCTACTCAACTCCAAAGCATAAATTTTTAGAGAGAAAAGATAAACTAAATTATTATACTGTATGTGATGGTTCATGCCTGAATTCTTAGGACTAGGGTGGATGATGAAGGAGGCTCATCACTTGTTTGAGGCAAGTCTGGACTTCATACATAGTACCATGCCTACCATGGGTAGATAGCAATATCTTGTTTCAAAAAATAAAATAATAAAGCAGGAAGGAATTGTAGAGTTGAGTGTATAGTCCGTGCCTTGTAATCTTGGCAACTTGGGAAGTTTATGAAAGACGATTGGAAGTTCAAGGTCTGTGTGGCATTCAAGGCCAGGTTGAGATACATATCAAAACCTATTGACAATTCAGAAATAAAGAAATGAAAACTGAAAGAGGGGCTGGAAGATTGCTCAGTGGATAAAGTGTTTACTTTTTTTTTTGTCCTGAGGCAGGGCTTCTCTGTGCAGCTTTGGAGCCTGTCCTGGAACTTGCTCTCTGGACCAGGCTGGCCTCAGACTTACAGAGATCTGCCTGCCTCTGTCTCCAGAGTGCTGGGAGTAAAGACATGCACCACCACTGCCCGGCAAAGTGCTTGCTTTATTAGCTTGAAGACCTATGCTTGGATGTATAGTACCCACATAAGAGACAGACACGATGGCATGGGAATGTAATACCAGCATTTGGGGCATGGAAATAGGCATGGGCCTTGGGTTTGCTGGTCGGGAAGTCTCACCAAAACAAAGACGTCTGGGCTCAGCAAAAGCCTATGTCTCAAAAATTCATATGGTGAACAATGAAAAAAGAAATACGAAGTTGTCCTGCAGCTTTTATATATGCAGGCACAGGCAAAGGTACTGGAACATAAACACACTTGTATACATAAGCATGCACCACATACCATACATAGACATAAAATTATTCAAAGTTGAAAGGGTATGCATCTGTAACTTAGAAGAGGAGTGCTTTCCTATGATGATTTTAGGCCCTAACTTCCGTCCCAAAAAGTGAGCAAAAATGGTTAGGAAGAAAAGTCCCAGAACTGCTTTGGAAAGACATCACTGACACAATTTTCTCTCTCTGCTCTTGAATCAAACAGTGTTCCAGTCACCTGTGGAGCCTTCAGATCTCACTCCTGTACGTCGTCCATGCAGCAGGGCATACAGCAAATGCTCAGGAGCACACGCCAAAAAAAAACGAGAACTTACCTCTTCTGAAGACGAATTCTAGTTGTAGACTTTGATCCCTAAGGGAACCAGCAGAGGTCAGCCCAGAGCAGGTATTCAGGAAGCTCAAGCAAGCTCAAATCTTACCCTGGTTCTTCTGGATAGCATGTCCTAGGACAAAACAGGAACAATAGCACCCCCTGCCTCAAGGACCAGCAGGAAGAAGAGTAGAATAAGGAGAGTGTCTTAAGTGCACAGCTCAGCACATGGCAGCCAGTCAGTACTCAGGAAAGAGGAGTTGCCACGAAGGTGCCGTGAATTGTAGCTGATACGTGATTTCATCAGACTAGAAAAATCTACTCTTTCTATATTAATTTCAGACAGCTTCCATCAGGAGAATCATTGAAGTCCTGGTGTGGATGCTTCGTTATGTATCACCTGACTGCGCTAAATAAGTATTTGTCACTAAGTGCTTTGAAAGACAGTCTTCACCCCCATTTATTTGTGTGCATCGCCCCATCTATGTGTTTAGTGTGCAAGTGTGTCTGTCTCTGTCTGTGTAAATACCCATAAGTATATGTGTGTGCTCAAGACTACCTCCCTGGGGTCTGCTTCTGATTTAGGATGATATTCTTGCCTGGCCCTCCTACAGATTAAACTCTAATCATGTTTGTGAACTCTTGGATCTCCTGCTCCTTAACTGGCAGGGTTCTTCTCCTAGGAGGACCACACGCAGTCTAAATTGCTCCGGGTTTTCTGTCTTAAGCTTTTACTATGTAGGATGCTGAGACTTTTTTATGATTCAAACCAAAAATATGGTCCTAGATTTTATTTATCTGTTCATTTCATTGCAGTGCTGAGGAGCTTTGTGCACGGCAGGCACTAGATCTACCGCTTAGCTACCCCCTTGTTTCTGCTCTTTTGTCTCTGGGTCTGAGAGCACATAGGAACACCTCTGTTGCGGGAAGACTGCTCAGATTAACCTGAAATCCCACAGTTGAGTAGGTGGCCACATTGTTCAGATACTCATCATTTGAAGGGAAACCACAAAACAGAAAATTAGTGGAGAACTTTCTATATGTTTTTCAAACATGTCCTAACCCACATAAAGACTTTCCAGTCGTAAAGAGCCCTGCTGACAAAGAAGGACCTTCCTATGCAGTAACAGTGTTTTAGGGTGAGTGGAATCCACCCCTGGAGCAGGCTAACCATGCGTTCTACTAGTGATCTATACTCTAGCATCTCATGGTTGTCAGTCCAGGGCAAAGGAACCTGTAGAATGCAAAAAGGCCTCGTGTATACAGATAAGTACTGGAGAAGTCAGGAAAGTTAATCATACAGCTTACCTCTTCAGTGGAATGAGGGGCATAGCTGTTTGACCTGGAATGCCAGAAATGGATGCAGTTTACAACCTAGTGATCTGTTAGTGTCTGATGAACCAGGCTTGGCCTGTATCTTTCTGAATTTATGTTTTACTTATTGCAGACTCCTTATGCCTAAAACCTTGAACATTATTTCAAGGCCATAAAACTCATCCTTACAGTGATAGATATCACTTGTACTTTGCAATAGCCTAAGTGACTTCTATGCTATGTTAGGGCCAGGCCAATCCTGACACCCACAGGCATTATGATTACCTCAGTCATTCTCTTCAGATCCTTATTTTGAGCATTGTTTCTGAGTCAAGAATTCATCTTACAGCTATATGTACTTTGTAAAGAGCTTCAATGTAAACATGTCTTAAGCTTTGCTTATTCACGAGACTGAGTTAATTGATATCTGAATACTTTTTCCCAAAACTGTGCTTTGAGCCAGGTGGTGGTGGTGCATGCCTTTAATCCTAGCACTCAGGAGGCAGAGGCCGGCAGATGGATAAGTAATCTTCAAACACTTCAACACACTGCAGAATATTACATTGAAAATGTTTTAAGTACTTAGATTTTCCTTGACAGTAGACAAGTCTGCTTCTGGCAGCCCCAATTGCTCCAAGAAGATGATGAACATTGAAGAAGCTCCTTATCAAGTTTGCTTTCAATGCAGCAAGGCTAGCCATTAGGGTAAGAAACTGCTCTTTCCTGGACTGCTTGACTGTATGCTATATAAACTGGATGTAAAGGGCCCACATGAAAATGACTGCTAACCTCTATCAAAACAAGGCAGGATGGTCCTTTCAAGTTCCTGCTTCACAGAAAAAACTTCCAGACATTCTGCAGGGCATAGAGGAAAATGATTGACAGACTGCTAATATGGGTAGAGCAATTATTCAAATTTCCTACTTCACTGAGAAGTATGCCAATACTCTAGGCCAATAGTAAGTATATGGGTGCCTATACTAATGTTACAGAATTACTTTGGGTGACTGTCGAGGGAATCAGAAGTCCTTGTCATTTCTAGAGTTTTGGAAGTTACTTACAATGCACTTCTTGTTTACTCAGGTAATATATCTTTCTGGGGTCTTTGATGGAGTTGAAGTCTAGATAGTTATAATTATAGTTTTCTTCAGTTATGATAAAAATAAATTAGTTATAAAACTTTAGACAAAAAGATAGGATAGACCATAGGGTATTTTCTTTAATTTTGTCAAATACAAATAGACTAAATATTCTAACTGTAATTCTTGATTGATAATTTGTTTTGTTATATGTAATCTTACTATGGTAATGTTAAAACATTCCTTTTTAATTAGACAGAAAAGGGGAGATATAGTGGGATGTACTTCTGTATGCTGTGAATATGTGTTGCTATTATTGGTTCATGAATAAAACTGCTTTGGCCTATGGAAGGGTGTAATATACCTAGGTAAGAAAGCCAAACTGAATACAGGGAGAAAGAAAGCAGTGTCAGGGAGATGCCAGCAGTTGCAGGATAATCAAGATATGAAGTAAAAAGCCATGAGCCTTGTGGTCAGACATAATCTAATAGTAATGGATTAGTCTAAGTTGAAAGAGTTAGTTAATAATAAGCTTGTGCTAATAGAGCAAGCATATGTAATTAATAATGAGTTTCAGAATGATTGTTCGAGACCTGGTAGGTGGGAGAGAAATCTGCAGCTACATTTTACATTCCTTCTTCTAGTTTCTTCCCCACATTCTGCCCTCTCACGGACAGAAACTGATATGATTTTTGTCTATACAGAGTAGATTACACATCATAAAATTTAATGACTTCTTACATCATAATTATTTTCAGGATCATCGATACTGTCAAGCACATCTACATTGTACTTCTTTTTATATTAATGCTTCAATAGTATTAAATCGATACAATCAATCCATTTTAAATTTAGCTCCCCCTTTTGGAAAGATAATATTCATTAAGCACCATTGTATATTGGGAATATGAAATTTGCTTTTTGCTTTTACAGTAGGTAACAAATAAGAGATTGCCTTGAGTATCACCAGAGACTTTGGCCCTTGAACTTTAAAACTGTGTTGAGACTGTGAGAGCCTATAGACACATATGATGTTGGAGTAAATGCATTTTGCATTACAGTATGACCAGGGGTCTTTGTGGTCAGGGAGTAAAATGCGGTGACTAGAATGAGGTGTTTCCATAATTTCAGGTATGTTAATATTTACTTGCAAGTTTTTGCTCCTATTTGAGTAGGGTTAGGAAGTATGACCTTGCTGGAGGATGTATGTCACTGGGGATAAGATTTGAAGTTTCCAATCATCTTTCTCTGATTCATGTTTGCCATTTAAGATGTTAACACCTAGCTTCTGATCCTACTACTATGCCTGCTTCCTGTTGCCTCTGATCTGCTATCATGGACTCTAACCCTGTAGAACCACAAGTCCAAATCAATTCCATCTTCTATAAATTGATTTGGTCTTGGTGTTTAATCACAGCAATAGTGATTACAGATATAATTAAAGTTATCCTTTGGTCTTATAATGGGTTTTGACCATGTTTACAATATCAAGCACAAATTCCTTCCTTTGGATTAAGGCTCAGGTCCAATTAGTTGGTGGTTGATTATCATCACCATTAACATTCTTGCTACTGTTGCACCAGTTGGCACATCCTGCCTGTCAAATTCATATGGCAGCATGCAAAGGTCCAATGTTGAGTAAGACCACTGACATTGACCCCCAACCCCAGCAACCTGCATGGCCTTATAGCACTATAAAACCTATGCAGTAGGGAGGGATTTTTTGGGTCAGTTCCAGATTGATTTCTGTATCCTGCAATCAAAGTATGTGGTGTCTTCACCAATAACTTCTTACCATCTATTTATGTTTTGGTAGGCAACCAAAAGCAAGGACAGGAGCCTGTGTTCCTTTGGTTGCTTCTACAGCCTATCTAACCAACCTCATGAGGAAGTAACTAGTGCAGGACACTGGAAATTCCATTTACTAACCTGTACCTACTGAAAACAGCACTGATCATCGATGTAGGATACTTCTGGTCAAATTTCTGTTTTTTTTTTAAACTTACATGTTATCAACTCAAAAAATCAGTAGCCCTCCTATACACAAAGGATAAAGAGGCAAAGAGGGAAATCAGAGAAACATCACCTTTCACAATAGACACCAACATCTTAAAATATCTTGGGGTAACACTAACCAAAGAAGTGAAAGACCTATTTGAGAAGAACTTTAAGTCTTTGAAGAAAGAAATTGAAGAAAATACCAGAAAAATGGAAAGATTTCTCATGCTCTTGGATAGGAAGAATCAACATAGTAAAAATGGCAATCCTACCACAAGAAATGTACAGATTCAATGAATTCCCCATCAAAATCCCAACAAAATTCTTCACAGACCTTGAAAGAACAATAATCAACTTCATATGAAAAACCCCCCCAGGATAGCCAAAACAATTCTGTACAATAAAGGAAATGCCTAACATCAAGTTCTATTACAGAACTACAGTAATGAAAACAGCTTGGTATTGGCATAAAAACAGAGACATTGACAAATGGAATCGATATGAAGACCCGGATATTAATCCACAAACCTCTGAACACCTGACTTTTGACAAAGAAGCTAAAATTATACAATAGAAGAAAGAAATCATCTTCAACAAACGGTGCTGGCATAACTGGATGTCAACATGTAGAAGAATGAAAATAGATCCATATCTGTCACCAGGCAAAAAGCTAAAGTCCAAATGGATTAAAGGCCTCAATATAAACCTGACCACATTGAACCTGATAGAAGAGAAAGTGGGAAGTCGTCTTCGTTGCATGAGCACAGGAGACCACTTCCTAAATATAACTCCGGGAGCATAGACACTAAGAGCAATAAAAAAATAACTGGGACCTCATGAAAATGAGAAACTTTCTGTAAGCAAAGGACACAGACAATAAGACAAAAAGGCAGCCTACTGCATGGGAAAAGATCTTCACCAACCTCACATCAGACAGAGGACTGATCTCCAAAATATATAAAGAACTCAAGAAATTAGACATCAAAATTCTAAATAACCCAATTTAAAAATGGGGTAATGAGCTAAACAGAGAATTCTCAACAGAAGAATCTCAAATGGCCAAAAGATACTTAAGGAAATGTTCAACATCCTTAGCTATCAGGGACATACAAATCCAAACAACTCTGAGATACCATCTTACACTTGTCAGAATGGCTAAGATCAAAAACACCAATGATAGCTTACGCTGGAGAGTATGTGGTGTAAGGGGAACACTCCTCCATTGCTGGTGGGAATGCAAACTTGTACAACCACTTTGGAAATCAGTGTGATTGTTTCTCAGAAAATTGGGAATAACCTACCTCAGGATCTAGCAATACCACTCTTGGGCATATACCCAAAAGATGCTCAATAATACTACAAAAGCATTTGCTCAACTATGTTTATAGTAGCATTATTTGTAATTGCCAGAACCTGGATACAACCTAGATGCCCCTCTTCAGTAATCACAGTCTTCCTGAAACATGCATCCATGTATGTACATGGGCTAATGTTGTCTTAAAGTACTAAAAATCCATGCTTCTTGAGCCAGAGGATACTGGTGCCACAGGATCTGATAAAGATGATAATGCCCTCCCCTTGGTTGAGTCAAAGGCTGACAAGCTTCAGTACTGAAGAACACAAATGACCTGTTGACAGTTTACCAATACTTGTTGGATGAAAGCCTTTGCATAGGTGTTGATTCCTGTTCAATGAAACTACTCCTACCTTGCAAAGTTCTTGCTCTGCCACCACAACCTCCTCTTCCTTCCATGGGGTCATTCCTTTCTTTGAACATGGGTCACATTAGAAAAGGTGGAGCTGACTGTCCTCCCACCTCCTATGGAAAAAAATGTTTTTACTTTAAACCAAGCTGAGACTGCTGATTTTCCACCAAAAAATAACCTAAGCCAGGCATTTTAGTACATATCTAAAATACTAGAAGAGCATTGGTGCGAGTTCAGAACCAGCCTGGGATATAGAACAAGATGCAGTGTAAAAAGAGGAGCAGGAATGGGGGAGGTAAAAGAGGGGAATGGGGGAAGGAAGAGAAGGGGAGAGGGGAGAAAGGAAAGAGGGAGAAAAGAAGGGAAAGAAAAG
Source organism: Alexandromys fortis (assembly GCF_014885135.2). Classification (NCBI taxonomy): domain Eukaryota; kingdom Metazoa; phylum Chordata; class Mammalia; order Rodentia; family Cricetidae; genus Alexandromys; species Alexandromys fortis. Next base: position 20,401 of record NW_026068311.1, read on the forward strand.
GAGAAGAAGGAGAAGGAGGAGAAGGAGGAGGAGGAGGAAGAAGAGCCTTATTATAAGGGAGATTCTTAAATTATTTGAGCAATCTTTGCTACTGATTATATGATTTTATAATTTGCAGTCCATCAATGGTGATGGACACAGATTTTATTGGTTAACTGTCTAAATCTGTGATACAAAACAATTACAAATTCTCAGCAATACACAGTGCAAGGTATTTATTTACTTAACTCATGAGCTTGTATGTCCTGCAGCTGGTTCAGACTTGACTGTGCCATGTGACCCTCATCTTGTTGCTGGAAGCAATCTTGTCTATTAGGCCTGTTTTTAGCAAGTAAAACAGAGCACCAATCCATTCACAATGATGCTTGTCATGGCATTGGTCACTTCATACCTTGCAACCTTCTGTTGACTTAAGCAAATTACATGACCAAATGAAAACACATTCAAACCCTGAGAGAACAGCCAGGCACAAAGTACCTTTCACTTCACATTTGCAAGGCCTGAGCAAGTGACTCAGCATTCCTGACCTACTGTGTGTGTCCTCTCAATTGGAGATGAGTTGTTTTGATATGAGTGAACATGGCAATGTACTTGGAACCTAGACCTTGTGTAAACATTGTATCTAAATTCTGCATGTTGTTAGTTGCCCTTCTTATTTTCAGGGCAATCTGCCCAGGGTATCTGGCTGTCTGAACATTTACATAATGATCTACATACTGAAGGAAAATTCATACCAGTGTGTTTTTTCTGTTTCTAAAGACACCCATTAGTCAGCATAAACATATAAACTGATACATTACAAAACATTAAAGAAACAATAAAGCATTTTCAATCTTACAGTTAGACACAGTCATTATATTAGACTCCTATGTGGGCTTAGGAAGTGCGTGGTGGCACATGTCTGAAATCTCAGGTCTCTGAGGTCAGAGGTTAGAGAATTAGAAGTTCAAGTTGACCATGACTGCATAGTGAAATTGTCTCAAAAACAAGAAAAAAAAGACAAGGAAAACCACCATATTGCAACCAATTCCATCCTTTCCCTCCTTCTCTGAAGTCATTTTCGGCCTCCATCTCTTACTTTTCCTTTTTTCAAATAGAAATAGGATTTAGGCAAGTGATACTTTTTGAAATATTCTTTTTAATAAGCATAGTTGGGAAGTTTCCTTCAATGTAATTTGACATAATTGGTGTGGCTGTGTAGTATTCCACTGTGAGGATCTACAGTGGTCACCACCTGTGCCTCATCCATCAATGTGTTTTAGGAGGGTTTCCTTTTCATTCCAGCTATAACCTCATTGACTGTTTTACAAACCTGGATCTTTCTCTGTGAGTTCGAGGCCAGCCTGGTCTAGAAGAGCTAGTTCCAGGACAGGAACCAAGAGCCACGGAGAAATCCTGTCTCGAAAAAAAACTGGATCTTTGTGCATATCCCTGATGAACTAACCAGGATCTTTCCTAGTATGTTTTTGTCATCTCTGCTAGCACCTACTTCTAAATATGGCAATGACTTCTTTAAGACTGGCCTGAGAAACTATTCCTCAAAGGGAAGAAATCAAGAAAAGGATGTCAGACAGGCCTGAATTACTCAGATGGGTCAGAAAAGGCCACTGGTATATACAACTCATGCTACACGAAACAGGACGATATATGACAAAGAAAGCATATATGACAGTGCTGGAATGTGCCCTCAAATACTATCATGATCTTCATACATTGGTGCCTGAAAGCAGGTAGTGGGGGCTCTGAGGGTTGGAATTTGATGACATAGTAGAATTCTCAGAACTATAAAACAAGCCAGTTGTGTTGCCAGCAACAAAGGGCACCAAAGGACATATTAAGAAAGCTGTGTCCTCATCATCCCCGATGGCCCAGATAGCTGCTTGTTTTGCCACATAGCTGGTAACTGGTCACGTGAAGACAGCACTGCTGGTTAGTAGAGGCTCCATCTGTTTTTGGTGTATACTCTAAGCAATATGGCTAAATATACATATCACAATTCATCACCGACTGGCTAAGTGTACAGAACTGTGGCTGTAAATACATTCACAGCGCCATGGAGTGGCTATGACTTCCCGTCTTCCCCAACAGAAATGCTGTCCTCATTGAATGTCATCTCCTACTTCTGACTGCCCCAGCTCCTAGCAACCACCATTCTGCTTTCTGTCTCTGTGGAGTTGATCACACCAGGGATTGCTTTAGTGCAATCCCACAGTGTGATCTTCTGTGGTGATATTAGATTTTGATGTGATCTGAATCCCCAAAATCTCATGTGTTAAATATTTGGTTCCTAGCTGGTGGAAGTGTTATGGGATGTTCTTAACACTTAAGTAGTTAGGACATAGGTAGCAGCGCTGGCGGAATCCAGAAAGCCAAGGGCAATAGACTCAACTCTCTGAAATCTGATCCAAACTAAATAATTCCTTTTTAAGTTACTCTCTCAAGTATTTTGATCTATGGAAAGGTGAGCAACAATTGAAGTGTGAGTTATGATGGTTCGATTTAATGGTTTATTACTCAACATCACAATAATGTGAAAGACGAAACAAGCTCTGTAGAAACTAGGCTTTGAATTTTGAGTGGGGACCTTCATTCAAGCTAGTGACACATAGTGTGGCCTATTCTCTGTCATGATGTCATGCATTAGCACCATTCTCTGTCTCCCTACCTCTATCGGAGCATCTCTCTGTCTTTCTGTGTTATTTCGTCCTCACTCTGTTGCTACATTCTGTGTCTTATGTTCTCTATCTGAATATGAGTGAATGGTCAGGAAATGTGGCCCAAAGAACAGCTGTCTTGATCCTTCAGCTCACAGAACCTGACTCCATGAAGGGCTGCAGGTGCCAGACCTTTTGATTTATTCATGCAAATTCTCAAGCCTACAAAGCATCGTGTGTTCTCAATGTACAGCAGGCAGAACATCAAATAGTATGATTTTGCAATATTGACACCTTATAGAGGATCTATAGCCTTCTTTGTCAGTCCATGTACATACACACATGTGTCTATGTTTATAAGTATTAATGTGTGAGAGTGTGGCTGTTTCTCTCTGTTTGCACATATGTGTAAATAAACACCTGTTTATGTGCAATGTTCTGGTGTGTGACTTTCTCTGTCTATGATGGTTGGATCAATTCCATGACTGTTTTCTTTGACCCCTGTAGTAAGGACACCACTAGTTTGTTCCCAGCCGCTTAGCCCCAAAATAACCACACAGATACTGTATTAATTAAATCACTGCTTGGCCCATTAGCTCTAGCTTCTTTTTTTTTTTTTTAATGCATGTTCAGTTTAGCTTCAGGCATCAACTTGACATACATAAACACATACTTGATCAGATCATACAATCTCAGATCAGGAGCAGCCTTCATGAGTTTGGCTTAAGAATTTGTCTCAAGGCCAGTTTTAAATGGTGAATTGGTGTAAGACGGTTCAGTCCCTTGGGAGCACACCATCACTGTACAGGTGAGCCTGGGATGTATTAGATAGCTCTAGCTTCTTATTGGCTAAGTCTTACTTCTGAATTTAACCCATTTCTAGTAATCTGTGTATTGCCACATGGCTGTGGCTTACCGGGTAAAGTTCCATCCCTGGGTCTACATGGCTTCTCTCTGACTCTGCCCTTCTCCCAGCATTCAGTTCAGTTTTCCCTGCCTATTTAAGTTCTGCCTTGCTATAGGTCCAAAGCAGTCCTTTATTAACCAATGGTATTCACAGCATACAGATGGGAATTCCACATCAGACCCCACTCCTGCCTCCTTCAGTGATTCACTGCTACACAACCTGTACAACTTGGGCATCCCCATCACTTGGGAAAGACCTCTTCCCATAAAAGGTCTTCCCTTTTTAAATACATTAAAAAGCCACCCAGGATTCCTCTTATGTTTGTGTGATATCTATCATGTTCTTAGCAGCTCTCCTGGTTCTTCTACCCCGACTCACACACAGGGTACAGAGTGGTATCCCTTCTTCTGCTCCCTCACTTCTCTTTCTGACACAAGTGGGCATCTAATTCCTGGAACTTTCGATTATTGTAGTGCTTTGACAATAGAGATGGGCCTGGAAAAAAGAGCTAGTTTATTGAAGCTGTTGATGCCAGTTGAGGATAATATGACTTCTCTGGTGGGGCTTCTACACTAGGGATAGAGAGTGCAGTCCTTCATTTCACTTATCCCTTGACAGCAAAAGGAGCTCAGAAATTGAATTCAAGTATTATTATTCACTATCTTCTAAATAGTAATCTCATAAATGCAACATGGTACCCAGGAGCATGAGGAACATCATTTAAAGTCCAGTCTGTCTCACAATGAATTTGTGGTCAGTCACACCAGTTTAAATCTGGGCTACATACTGAGTTTGAAGCCAGAATGGTCTACATAATAAGGTCATAACTCAGATTAAACAAACCATAGCAAAAAAATGTCTTCCTTATGCCAAGGGTAGTGACGTACGGCTTTAAACACAGCCCTGCTAATTATAATTTTAGGGATCAGCCTGTCCCACTCTTCCCCTCCGTGCTCCCGTCTATGATGCCACCACTAGAACCTCCAGAGCCCTGTGCTCTCTATAAACTAAGCTGGATGTCTTCTCTCATTTGCCCTTCATTCTTCTGAGCCCACAGCTGCCATTTATCCCTATGTAGCTCTAGGATAGTGCAAAAGCATACAAACATGCTTACTGGTTCCTATGCATTTTATTTATTTATTTATTTGTTTATTTATTTATTTAGTATACATTTTGTCTGTGTGTATGCCTGCAGGCCAGTAGAGGACACCAGACCTCATTACAGATGGTTGTGAGCCACCATGTGGTTGCTGGGAATTGAACTCAGGACCTTTGGAAGAGCAGGCAATGCTCTTAACCTCTGAGCCATCTCTCCAGCCCCCTCCTATGCATTTTAGATTTGCTTTCTGGTGAACATTTTCTTAGGTTCCAAATTGTCCTCTTTTGACGTGTGCCAAATATTTTAGTGAATTGATTTGCTTCAAAGTAATGTACACTGAGCAGTAAACTATATATGCTTACTAGAATCACTTGATTTTCTATTACTTTTATCATTAATTTATTAATTGATAGTTTATTCATCATTTATTGCCTTCCATATTAGATTTTTTTACAATTATTTATTATATATATATATATATATATATATATATATGAGTGCTCTATCTGCTTGTATAATTTTATGTCAGAAGAAGACATCAGATACCACTATAGATGGTTGTGAACTGCCAAGTGGGTGCTGGGAATTGAACCCAGTACCTCTGGAAGAGCAGCCAGTGCCTTTACCTCCCTGAGCCTGGAACTTGAGATGTATGTTATGCTGGCCTTGACACTCCCCCAAAACTACAAACTGGTCATCTTTGTGACTGAATATATGTATCCAAACCTCATTGTACTGGACCAACAGTCAAAAATGGAACAGTTAGAATTCATTGTCAAGTCACAGTAAATTTTCCCAAATATTTCTTCACTTAATTTGCTTATATTCCAATAGCAATTTCTAGAACAAAGGTCCATTTTCTCATACAAATAAATACTCCTTCTGTTACTAGTCGCCCAACAGACAGTGTCCCAGGCTTGAGGAGCTTGTTCTTATGTTGTTTTGTATTTCTTTGCAGTTGTCCAGTGTTCACTGTCATCATGAGCAACGGTTCCTATCACCAGGCAGGAGGTTTTGCTGTGTCCACCACAGCATGGATTCTTTGCATCATCTCCATGGGCCTCCCACAATGGCGAGTGTGGTACTTGAATGAATCCACGATCTCTTACCCTAGTGTGGCCTTTGTAGGAGTTTGGAAAGTCTGCATCTACCACCAGGACAACTCCAGCAATATTAAAATGTGTCACCAATACAGCTACCATGACAACTTCATTCCTTTGGAAATTCGTGTTTCTCAAAACTTGCTCCTGATCACCAGCATTTTATGGCTGATTGGAAAAGTAGCCACCACTGTTGCTCTTAGAAATGTGTACATGGGAAGACAAGAGGAGAATGTCATCTACAATGCCTTCAGCACTTCAGCAATTTTGAATATCATTGCCAGTAGCTTTGTCTTCCTTACTGTCTTGTGCAATTATTTTTCCATTGTGAGCAAGGAGGGAATTGGCTTTCCACCATCTTTCCATTTACCCTTTTACCCACATAGTCAGAAAGTTGGAGTTGCCATGGGAGTGGCATTTCTAGCGGCCATTTTGTTTTTGTGCAGTGGTTTGATTTTTATTTCTTACATGTTTCCCTTAAGCAGCCAAGCCTTTCCTTATATCTGAAGATGAATTTACTTTGCCTTAAAAAAATCCAAAATTTCCTGTGGTTATAACAAGGATTTTTGAGATGTCTACCTAAAGTTTCCAAGGACTCAACAGTGTTCAAGGGGCCTATGATAGAAAATGGCCAAGTGGCTCCTTCTGATATCTTTTCTGTGTTGTGTTTCATTACTTCATTAGTTGTATTATTAACTTTAATTAAAAATGAAAAAACCATGCCCACTTATCAAATTGTCTTATGAACTTTAGGTTTTAACTGATGTCTGTGAAGGAAATGATAAATAAATCTAGTATATATAAAAATGAGTGTCAGAGCACATTAATCTCTCAGATTGCCATCTGGTTCCAAAGCTAAAAACAAAAGCTTACCTATTTGTCATGTCATAATAATACTATATCTATATTATATTACATAATATATATTATACAACATATAGCATCTCTGTCATATTAAGTTTTCAAAATGTGTTCAACTTGGAAAATTAGTGGAAGGAATCTCTCCAGTATATGACAAGACTCAATAGTCTAAAGAAGTCTATATTTCCTTTAATAAGCAATCATTGTCTCTTTATCTGACCTAACAGCCCTTGTGACTATCATATGAGACCTTTTGAGTCATATTGAAAGGTTACTAGGTACCACTAACTAGAAGCTAAAAGTGTCAGCAGATTACATATGAAATCTGTAGCAGAGATTTCTCCACTTTGATGTAACTCAACTACCTAATGCTCACACCATTGCATTGAAAAGCTTCATGAGTAACTATAAAAAACGTCATGTATGATAAACAAATATCCTTTCACTCATTCATTTATTGTCCTGCATAGCTGCACATTCCTCTCCTAGGTAGAGATATCATGTCTAAATTTCAGGCCCATTTAAGTCTCTGTGATAATACAGTGATTCTTAGGAATGCTTGTCCTGCAATGTTCTGTCCTGTAATGGCCTAGAGTTGGTTGGGGTCACGGACAACATTGTCCCCATAGTCTCTGGTACAGACCCCTACATCATTCAAAAATATTCCTCCTAAATTCTAGGATACTTCTATTATTAAGCATCCATTAACAGTCATTTCTGTCATAATTACTCTTAAGGACCCTAATCAGTTTCCCTGAAGTCCCCAATACCCTTAAAGTATTAAGGAATTAAAAGGCTTACTGCTGCTCACTGATTAACTCCTGGCTACTGAGGTACTGAGTCCTTGTAGCTCTTTGTATAACACCCCTTCTATGTCAGTTTTTTTTAAAGCAGATGGATCCTACAGAAGAGCTCAGGGTCTAAGCACTGGTTCTAACACACCCTATGTTTTCCAAACCTTGTACCTTCTTGGAGCAGATACCCTATAATACCTCCTTGTTCATGGTGTTAGACATTAAGGATATTTTCTTTTAGATTTCTATCTACTAAGATTCTACATTCCTTTTTACCTCCATCTAGTTTATTCAACAGCTTTCCTGCACTGTGTTACACTGGGGCTTTTGTAATAGCCCCCACCTCTTTGATAGGCCTTAGGCAAATACTTACCTTAGTTAACGTTGTCAATTTGACGCAACCTGGAATCATCAGAGAGGAGAACCTGGATTGAGGACCTGCCTAGATCAAATTGCCTTGTGGACGTGTCTGTGGGGGATTATCTTATTGATTGATGCAGGAGGTTCCAGACTTCTGTGGTTGGCACCATCCCAAAGCAAGTAGGCTTGGGCTGTATAAGAAAGCTAGCAGAGTGACCCAGCAAGCAGCATTCCACCTTCCTCCATGGTTCTTGCCTTCAAGTTTCAACCTTGAGTTCCTGGCTTGACTTCATGTCCTAACTTCCCTGATAATGGAATGTGACTTAGAAGTATAAACCAAAAAAAAATCTCTTCTCTCCCCAAGTTGATTTTGGTCAGGTTTTATTGCAGTAAGAAAATGAAACTAAACTCTGTGCTCCTTGATCAGTTTCTCCCTGGGAGCAACCTCCCACAGTACGTGGATAATTTCTCTATCTACAGGCTAAGCAAATTTATTTTTGATCAAAATACTGTTCCAACTGTTCAAGGAGGTCTGAACCCTTAACAACTTTCCATAGCCAATTGGGAAGGCAATGTCAGATGTTTGGTCACAAGGAGCATATGGGGGTACCTGGTGCTAATTCAAGCAACAACTCCAGTTAAAATAGGTTGTCCTTGGATCCCCTCATTGGACACCCAAAACAGCTGATGAAAAACACAGTCCTCATCTGTAAGGAAATGAGAGAGTTTACTTTGGATAAAAAAATATCAGGTGCATTTCTTATAGGCTGCATGGCCATTATGAGACTGAAGGGACTAGGGGAGCCAAAAGTGAGAAATAATGTGTTCTATGAAGACAGCAGCTACCTTTGATGTCTTTTCTGCTTCAGTGGGAAATGTTTCCATCTGTAACCACTAGAACTAGCAGAATTCTGAGTCCCTTGCATAGGGACATAGGAGCAAAATCTATTTGTCAGTCTTCCTCTAGAATAGTGTCCCTATGTTGGACATGCTGTAAGAAGGTGTGTGTGAGGGGGTGAGAGGAGAAGGTCTGAAAATGCATCTGGAGTCTCAAGAAAATGACCACACAATCTAACATAGTTTGGAAAGTCAGACATTTTACTCCTGTAGAAGGGCATGCTAAAATCAAGCAAGCAAGCATGCCCAGCAGGATTTCCAATAGATTTTTACTCCTACTGCAAAGGGATCTGTGACTCATTCTAAGTTGTCAGAGCTCAGCATCTTTGGTATAAGAACAATGCAGCTTCTGGGGAGAAATGACCTTGAGTATATATTTTAATTTTGTGAATTGCTGACCCTTGAAGAATTCAAAATTTTTCAATTTACAATTTTTGGTGGTTTGTTTCATTCCACCCTTTGGTAGAAAAAAACCCAACACATTTTGTTTACATTTCCCACATGTATTCATAACTTCCAGGACTAATATCATTTTCCTTTTCCACTTTCCAAGCCATAATTTCATAAGATTAGATAAAGGATCATTTGTTCCTAAATAAATGTATTCCTGAATTTATAAAATAAAATGAGCTGAGTTATTGGAAAAGTAGTTATTCCCTGGAAAACCATTGCAATGGTGTCATCAGGACCATATAATTGGGAATGAAAGTACAATACTGATAAGCTTTCAAGACAGAGAGTTCTTTTTTGTTAGCATCATGTCTAGGTCTAGTTTATTATCCCATGCCATTCTACTGGTGACATCTAAATGATCTGCTATAGCCTTGATAGCATCCTGGAGACAATTTACAAATTGTTGTTGATCTTAACATATATGATTTGTTTAGTCTGCACTTTTATGTATGAAAGACCACCAGAATAGCACTGGCTCCAATTGTGCTGCTATTTGATTTTTTTTCTTTAAACTTTTTAGGGACTCCTTTAAGTATTCTGATAGAATTTATTCAAATGCAAGTGCCAAATGACTTTCCAGGAATTAAAAGATTCCCCTTTCAATAAGACATTTGAGTTCAATCTTAGGTAGGTTGGTGATAGGCAATAGTGAAAGAAGTAGCCAGTTGAACCAAAGCACAGATCTCATTCCAATTGTCCAGTAAGATCTCAAGTAATAGTCCAGTACAATACCACCAGACATCTGCTCTGGTCATGCTCAGGCTGGAAAAGAATGTTCAACTCCTGAAAGGTATGGAGGCCCTGCCATTCAGACACATTTCCCAAGAATTTCAAATTCTTCATCCATCTTTTCAATGAAGGAGGTATAAATGTCTCCTCTTAAAGGATAAGACACAACTCAAAGGAAAGGGCCTTTTTCTCAGCCCCTTGGTGCTTGGAGACAGAAGGTATAAGAACTGACAAGATAGTCTCCTCCAGGACATCTCATCCAAAGAGAGGAAGAGCTTGCATTGCATTCCCAGGTATCTGAGGTACATCTGAGTGGGAATGAACATCTCAGTCTTCTAACTTCACTACAACATAAGTGTAATAGTCATTCTTGTTTTAATTTTGTTTTAAAAAACAATCTTATCTTACATACCAGTCCCAGTTTCTCTCCCTCCTGTCCTCCCGTGCTCCCCATCTTCTCCCCACCTCACCCCATCTACTTCTCAGAGAGGGTGAGACCTCCCGTGGGAAGTCAACAAAATCTGTCACATCACTTGGAGCAGGACCAAGGCCCTCCCCTGGCCCTTGTATCCCTGGGCAAGGCATCCCTCCATAGGGAATGGACTCCAAAGAGCCAGTGCATGCACTAGGGATAAATAATGGTTCCACTGCCAGTGCCCCCACAAACTGCTCAAGTCACATAACTGTCATCCATATTCTACTACAGTCTTATGCAGGTTTCCCAGCTGTCGGTCCCACTAGCTCAGGTCAGCTATTTCTGTGGGTTTTTCCATCATGATCTTGGCCCCTTTACTCATAATACCATTCTTCCTCCTCTATGAATGGACTCCAGGAGCTCAGTCCAGTGCTTAGCTGTAGATCTTTGAATCTGCTTGCATCAGATACTGGATGAAGATTCTATGATGCAAATCTGGTTACAGGGGAAGAACATTTCAGGTACCCTCTTCACTATCCCTTAGATTCTTAACTGGGGTCATCCTTGTAGATTCCTGAGAATTTCCCTAGTACATGGTTTCTTACTGACCCCATAATGACTCCCTCTTTCAAGGTATCTCTTTCCTTGCCTTTCCTCTCTGACCTTCTCCAATTCACCCTCCCAGTCCTTCACTTTCTCCTCCTTGCTCCCCTCCTCTCCTCCCCACTCCCATACCAACCTCCCCTGTCCTCCCCCACAGCCATGTTACTAAAGAGATCTTTGCTACTTTCTCTTCCCAGGGAAATCCATGTGTGTATCTCTTAGAGTTCCCTTGTTTCCTGTCTAATGAGGGATTCCCACTCTGCATGTTGTCAATATGTTTCATTTCCATTAGTTAATAAAGAAGCTGCTTTTGGCCAATGGATTAACAGAGTATAGCCAGGCAGAAAATCTGAACAGATATGTAGAGAAAGAGTAGGCAGAGTTGAGGATATGCCATGTAGCTGCCACAGGAGACCGATACCAGACAAAACCTTACCGGTAGGCCACAACCATGTGGAAATACACAGATTAATAGAAATGGGTTAATTTAAGATGTAAGAGTTAGTCAGAAGTATGCCTAATCTATTGACTAAGCAGAGTTGTAATTGATATAGTTTTTGTGCAATTATTTTGGGTCTGGGTGGCTGGGAAACAAACAAGCAGCCTCCACCTACAGATTTGCACACCAACATGGGCTGACTACATCCACATAAAACCTAAAAGAGCTTAAAAAGAATTTCTAGACACACACACAAACACACACACAGTCACAAAACAGAGTTTAGTGCAGCTTCTTGGTAGCCAATTTTTTTTTCCTGGATGGGATCTGTTTGCTAACAGTGAACAGGGTGCTATAGCTCCTTTAAGAGAGGTCTTCCTGACTCAGCCAGCATTGGCAGTGAAGGTTGCATTGCTTCTTTAGGGGAGGACTTCCTGCTTTGTGCTAGTTGCACAAACTGCTCTGACTCTTTCAGGAGATTGAGCATTTGAATGGGTTTTATGAGCAGAGTGCTACACCTTGCTTAATGGCAACATAGACCTGCTGTGTGCCTGTTAATGGCACTGTGAGCATGGCTTGCAGAGCTGGCACTGAACAAACCTCAGCCATGTTGGACTATGCAGAGCCAAAAGGCAAAGCAGTCTTAGTCCTAGCCACACTGCTTAGCAGTTTTAGAAGCTCTCCTGGACAGAAGAGGATTATAGATATGCAATATGACAGATAGAGACATAAAAGGCCTCTAAATGATACATAGTGTGTTTGAAAAATGGATGTAGGCTTGGGAGAGAGAAGAAAAAGTATATAGACAGTTATAAAAGAATGTAAATGGTTTAAAAAAATAAAACAATCTTTAAAGGGACAGTAAAAGTAATATAAAAGAGTAAAAACAGTCATAGATTAAAGAAAAAAGAAAAATAAGCCATATAAAGATGGAAAATACACAGAGAGTCTGGATCATGTATATTATTGTGTTTCAGTTGAAATTTTTGACTGTGAATGAGCTAAGTACAGAGAGACATTTTATTGTACAGGTTGCTAAGCTAAACCAACATATCTACTTTAAAGGTATCTTGACTTCAAAATTTGGGTCTAAGGAGGTGTTGATTTGGAAAAAAGTTCTGCTTTTATTTCCACAGAGGATGGGAACCTGTGGATTCCTTCTAGGCTAATGTGATTTGACGGACCAAGACCCCCTGAAAGGCCTCTATAAACCCCTATAATTACTTTACCCAACAAAAAGCAGGAAGCAGTTTGGAGAGAGCTATGCCCAAATTACCTAAACATTGCTTATAAATGTTTGTTTACATTTAAAGGGGATATACTATAGAGATGAATACTTTGCATTGGTATGGATCTTGGTTTATTGATATAAATTTAAGGTGAATTTTATATGTATTTCTGTTCTTGTTTAAGGTGTTATACTTAAACAGCTCATTTAAAAATGTAATGTATAATTTAAAATGCAGATTAATAAATAGTTATCTATAATAGTTAATCTTGTAGTCATGTTAGTTTTCTAGATGTACAGAGATATATTTCAGATGGATAGCTATTCTTCAAACCTTTCAAAGAGTAAAAGAATATGGCATTTAAAATGTTTTAAGAATTTAGGACTTTTCTCTTTTTTATTTTTTATTTTTATTTATTTATTTATTAAAGATTTCTGCCTCCTCCCCGCCACCGCCTCCCAGTTCCCTCCCCTCACCCAATCAACTCCCCCTCCCTCATCAGCCCTAAGAGCAGTCAGGGTTACCTGCCCTGTGGGAAGGCCAAGGACCTCCCGCCTCCTTCCAGGTCTAGTAAGGTGAGCATCCAAACTGCCTAGGCTCCCACAAAGCCAGTACGTGCAGTAGGATCAAAACCCAGTGCCATTGTTCTTGACTTCTCAGCAGTCCTCATTGTCTGCTATGTTCAGCGAGTCCGGTTTTATCCCATGCTTTTTCAGACCCAGACCAGCTGGCCTTGGTGAGTTCCCGATAGAACATCCCCATTGTCTCAGTGTGTGGGTGCACCCTTCGTGGACCTGAGTTCCTTGCTTGTGCTCTCTCTCCTTCTGCTCCTGATTTGGACCTTGGGAGCTCATTCTGGTGCTCCAATGTGGGTCTCTGTCTCTATCTCCATCCATTACCAGAGGAAGGTTCTATGGTGATATGCAAGATATTCATCAGTATGGCTATAGGATAGGGCCATTTCAGGCTCCCTCTCCTCAGCTGCCCAAGGAACTAACTGGGGACATTGCCCTGAACACCTGCGAGCCCCTCTAGGTTCAAGTCTCTTGCCAACCCTAAGATGGCTCCCTTAATTAAGATATATGCTTCCCTGCTCCCATATCCATCCTTCCTTTATCCCAACCATCCTATTTCCCCATCCTCCCCTTCTCACTTTTCTCTCCCCATCTCCCCTTACCCCCATCCCACCCCACTCCCAAGATCCCAATTTTTTGCCCTGCAATCTTGTCTACTTCCCATATCCAGGAGGATAACTATATGTTTTTCTTTGGGTTCACCTTCTTGTTTAGCTTCTTTAGGATCACAAATTATAGACTCAATGTCCTTTATTTATGGCTAGAAACCAATTATGAGTGAGTACATCCCATGTTCATCTTTTTGGGTCTGGGTCACTTTACTCAGGATAGTGTTTTCTATTTCCATCCATTTGCATGCAAAATTCAAGATGTCATTGTTTTTTACCATTGAGTAGTACTCTAATGTGTATACATTCCACACTTTCTTCCTCCATTCTTCCATTGAAGGGCATCTAGGTTGTTTCCAGGTTCTGGCTATTACAAATAATGCTGCTATGAACATAGTTGAGCATATACTTTTGTTGTATGATAGGGCATCTCTTGGGTATATTCCCAAGAGTGGTATTGCTGGGTCCAGCGGTAGGTTGATCCCGAATTTCCTGAGAAACTGCCACACTGCTTTCCAAAGTGGTTGCACAAGTTTGCATTCCCACCAGCAATGGATGAGTGTGCCCCTTCCTCCACAACCTCTCCAGCAAAGGCTATCATTGGTGTTTTTGGTTTTAGCCATTCTGATAGGTGTAAGATGATATCTTAAAGTTGTCTTGATTTGCATTTCCCTGATCGCTAAGGAAGTTGAGCATGGCCTTAAGTGTGTTTTGGCCATTTGAACTTCTTCTTTTGAGAATTCTCTGTTCAGCTCAGTGCCCCGTTTTATAATTGTGTTGATTAGCATTTTACAGTCTAGTTTCTTGAGTTCTTGAGATCCTAGAGAAGCTAAATAAGAAGGTGAACCCAAAGAAAAACATATAGTCATCCTCCTGGATATTAACCTTCATCAGGCGATGAAAGGAGACAGAGACAGAGACCCACATTGGAGCACCAGACTGAAATCTCAAGGTCCAAATCAGGAGCAGAAGAAGAGAGAGCACAAGCAAGGAACTCAGGACCGCGAGGGGTGCACCCACACACTGAGACAATGGGGATGTTCTATCGGGAACTCACCAAGGCCAGCTGGTCTGGGTCTGAAAAAGCATGGGATAAAACCGGACTCACTGAACATAGCAGACAATGAGGACTGCTGAGAAGTCAAGAACAATGGCACTGGGTTTTGATCCTACTGCATGTACTGGCTTTGTGGGAGCCTAGGCTGTTTTGAAGGAGCTATGCATTGTTGAAGTGACAGGTATCCCGTACACTGCCAGGAGAGTTACTACACGGCAGCACTTATTTATTGGGAAACCTAGAAGCTCCTTCCGTATTCTTTATTTTTAATTCTTTTTTGTTGTTGTTGTTGTATAGTAGAAACTGGCAAAGATTCACTCAGTTGTGATCACCATTATTTTGTTCCATCCATGACTTCATTCATAAAAAGCAGGTAATCCTAGAGATAAGGCACCGAGGGATTTGTGAGGTCTCCAATAAGAAAAACAAATTAAAGTATGACCAGTGTTGTTTTAGGTTTACCAACAGGCATCATAATATCCTTGTTCAAAATTACTTCTGAATTCAACTCCATTCTGTGTTCCTCAAAATTCTTCAAAATTTTGTGTCTTTATTTTTACCTCAAAATTTGAATGATCCATCCTTAAATACATACAGATTATATGGTGAGCATTAGTTTTCTGCAGTATTTTGAAGACACTCCTTTGTTGTTTGCTTGCTTGCTTACTCATTTTTTTCTTTTTGGTGTTTGTTTTCAGGTGTAGGATCTGTTAGTCTAATTGCAAATCCTAAATAATTTATTTCTCTATTTCATTTTGTTCATCAAAGAACATTTTTGGAGTGTCAAAGGACACAGAATCCCCCTTTCAGGTTCTTAGTCTAGCTGATAGAAGATTTTAAAATTGATTCGGAATAAAACTGGCATAAAATTTGTCAGAGATAAAATATCATGGCAGGCAGGGTAGAGATTTTAGTACCTTCCAGGAAGAGAGAAATAAAGAATAAAGAAATAGAATAAAGAGTTTAAAATATTTATTAGAGCATTTAAAAATACATCTTTGAAGATCAGGCAGAAACACTGGGAAACTGAGGCCTGGATTCTTTCGCCTTGTAAGATTCATGAAATGAAGCTTTGTCTTTTACTATATCCTCTATTTTTCTTTAGTTTTTGAGATAGTTATCTTTAGATTTTTTTTAGATATTTCTATTGCTTCATCAAGATTATCATATATGGGCAATTTTACAAAAGAGAAGAAGAAAGAAAGAGAAGAATAGAAGTTATTAAGATAACAATGGTATTTGAACATGGTATATGAATACTTACTCATAGGAAAATACAGCAAGAATCAAATGTCAAAACCTCCTACAAAGTTAATACTCAACAAAAACTCTTTATTGAGAAAAATACTGCACCCCAATCTCTATGTATCTCCACCAAGAAACTCAGTATCTTGAGTTAATAGTCCAATGAAACTATGGGGTTTGCTCTTCCTTTTCATCTCTCTTTCCTTTCTTTCTCTTAATTTTTCTTGATAGAGAGACTTACTATGTTGGCTGATCTCAAACTTATGACTTTGTTCCCCAAGTCACACAAGTGGTTCGATTACAAGCATATGCCACCATATCTGGCTTTATATATTCATTCTAGTTTAATGAATGCTATAAATTTTACCTAAGGGAAAATTATTAATTGTTAATAGTAAGCATAACATATAATTTATTTAAATTTAAATACATAAGAATGTGTTTAGATTTTATAACTTCCCTACAGTCATAAAATATTCTCCCATATGGCCTCAGGGTAGCAGCATAAGATCATCAAAAATAGTAGAAACAAAAACCAATTTCAAATGTTCTACTTTCTTAACGTATTTTTCATTTAGCCACAAGATGGCAGAATAAACCCTTCAAACAGCAGAAGGACCAGGTAATTTCAGTTCTTCTATGTTCATATAGCATTGATCCATTTCTCCATGTGATCTCAGCATAAAACCAGCACAGAAAATACATGCAATGTATTTTAATTCTTTCAGTTCTGTTAAGCATTCTTCCCCCAGTCCACAAGAAGAATAAATTAGGACACGAAGTCTCAACAAATTAAGGAAATTGAAATAATACCCTACATTCCACCAAGACAAAAATAGAATAAAACTTGATATCAACAAGAATAGAAACTACATAAACTCGTATAAACTAGAACAGCACACTACTGAGTGAAAGTTGTGTCAAGAAAGAAATTAAGAAAGAAAATTTCAAATACCTAGAATTTAATAAAAATGATAACACAGAGACGGGGACACCCGTGGGAGCAGGCCCAAGCCAGGGACTTCTGCCAGAGCAGGCCCATGTTAGTCACCCCTGCAAGACCAGGACCAGGCCAGTAACCTCTGTGTGAGCAGGCCCAAGCAAGTGACCTCCATGGTAGAAAGACCAACTGACTTTCAGGATTTCAGAGCAAGCTCCAGAAGTACTGAGTGACTTTTAGGAGTGCTGAGAAACCACCAAGAATGCTGAGTGACCTCTGGGGTGACTGGAACTGTGGCCCCAAATCCACCATGAGGAGTAACCATCTGAGCCACGGATCCAGTAGCACTTGGAAGATTGATCATTAGAGACACAGCTCTAACTACACCAATCAGAGGAAAAGATGGGAAGATGAGGTAAGAACACACTCAACACCACAAAGAACAACACGACACCAAAAAAAAAAAAACAAACAAACAAACTAGTGACTCTAAAACAGCAAGATTTGAACACTTCAATATAGATGAGTCAGAAGAAAATGACCTAAAAAAGAACTTTAGAAGAATTCTTGAGGTCCTTAAGGAGGAAATGAAAAATTCCTGCATAGAAATGGAGGAAAAGACAAACAAAAAATTGGAAGAAATCAACAAATGTCTTAAAGAAAACAAAGAAAAAGCAATCAAACAGGTAAAAGAAAGGATTCAAGACTTGAAAACTGAAATAAAGGCAATAAAGAAAACAAAAACTGAGGGAATCATGGAAATGGAAAATGTGGCAAAGCGATCAGGAACCACAAATGCAAGCATAAGCAGCAGAATACAAGAGATTAAAGAGGAAATCTCAAGCATTGAAGATATGATAGATAAAATAGACTCACCAGTAAAAGAAAACATTAAATCTAGCAAAAGCTTAACACAAAATATTCAGGAAATCTCACACACCAAGAAAAGACAAAACCTAGGAATGAAAGAAGGAGAAGAACTCCAGCTCGAAGGCCCAGAAACTTTCCCAACCTAAAGGATATCCCTATGAAGGTATAAGAATCTTACAGATCACCAAATAAACTGGACCAAAAAAAAAAAAAACAAACCTTACCACATAATAATCAAAACACTGAACATACAGAATAAAGAAAGAATATTAAGAGCTACAAAAGAAAAGGGCCAAATAACATATAAAGGCAGACCTATCAGAATTACACCTGACTTCTCAATGGAAACAATGTAAGCCAGAAGGTCGTAGTCAAGCGTTATGCAGACATTAAGAGACCATGGATGCCAACCCAGACTACTATACCCAGAAAATATTTCAGTCACCATAGACTGACAAAACACCTGAAGAAAGACAACTTTAAAAAGGAAGAGTTTATTTGGGCCCACAGTTTCAGAGGGATAAAAGTCCATGAGGCAGAGAAGCATAGCAAGAAGTGGGAAATATGGCAGCAGGAACAGGAAGCTGAGCATTCATACAATCAAATGTAGGCATGGAGTGGAGAGAGTTAACTGGAAGTACGTTAAGGCTATATAATCTTAAAACATGTCCCTAGTGACCTACTTCCTTCAGCAAGACTGAATCATCCCCCCACCAACAGCACCACCAGCTAGAAACCAAGTGTTCAAATACCTGAGAGTAACAGTGGGAAAAGCTGTTTATGTGTCTGTGCATGCATTGGGGTGTGTCTGTGTGTGTGTTTATTTGTGTGAAAATTCAAGCAGAGAGAAGATTTCTTTGAGACTTGAAGAAGAAAAAGTGATTGGTAGCTAAAAATACATGTATAAATAATCTTATTTGCTGCCATGTGCCATATGTGGCCATATGTGTAATTTGTGTTCAAATCTTGTTAAGGAAAATGAAGGGAAGTAGATGAGAGAGAATTATTGAGAAGGATCCAAGTGTGAAGTTATATTTTTGTTGAAATGTGTTAAAGAGAACAAAAGAAATATTTTAGGTAAGGATGGATTTGTTATAACAGAAGATTTTTGTTTTAAGAATAAAATATAAAAAATGAGGACAAAACCATGAAGGTTCAAAGTGAAGTTGCAGAAGTTCTAAGTAAGTTGAACAAGATTTGTGGAGGCACTTAGGATGATATATGTTTGATAATTGAAGGTTATGAAAATCTCTGAGTTTATTTTGACGCAGCTATGGTAACTTTTACAAAAGCTAGCTTAAAAGAGCTGAGAATAGCACTGTATACATAATAAATAAATCTTGGTCTGGAGAGATAGCCTAGAGGTTAAAAGAACACAGAATATGTGTCTAATTAAGATAATTATTTGTGTTTTGCTAGCTTCATTAGACTTTAACCAACTGGGGGAAATTAATTGTGGTATTTGTCTGAGATTTACCTATATGTTGCATAGTAGTTAAAATTACAAGGCTGCTAAAGCTCTCCTTCTTAAAGGCCTACTTCAGTGAGAATACATGTGGGAGCTCAAAGATGTGAATTTGTTCCACCTTGACTAAAGGTAAAAGTTCAAACCTATTCTTGCTCCTTTAAGGTTATTCACAAGAGGTTTGACCCAAGGTGTGCCTACTAACAGGATGATTTGACGTACAGTATGGTTACTTGATGCTTTAGGTATTGAGAAGTTTGGTTTGTTCCTTGCATCTTGGTAAAGAAGTCTTTTGTCTTCCTCCTCCTCTTTGGGTTAGGGTATATAAAGCCTATGAGAAATAAGCGTGGGTGAATTTCAGTATTTACTGGATGCCCTCCTGACTCTATCCTGTGTCTCTGTCTTTTCTTTGGTATCTCTGTTTTTTTTTTTTTTCTCCCTGTTATTTCTTAATCCTCAGGCTTACCTCCAAGCATGGATGAATAAGTTGGGTGGGACCTGGCTGATTTTGTTGCCGGGACATGGGATATAACAGATAAGAGGGTAAAAAAGGACAGGCAGTATTTTGGCTCTTATTCAACAAGGTCAATGAGGATCAAGTGATGATGGAACTCATCTGATAAGTCACTGTCTTCTTGATCAGAGAAGCCATGGAGTCCCCAGAATTGAAAAGTCATTAGGGATCCATGTATGATGAAATACTTTAAAGTTATAGTTGTTTTGAGATCTCTACCATTGTTAAACAGGTGTGTTTGAGAGATATGTAACTTGACAAACAATAAGCAAAAAAAAAAACCAATAAAAATAATGGAAAACCCCAGGTAGGAGACCTTCTGGAATGATATTCTTTAAATGTGCCCAGTGTGACTTCAAAGAAATGCCTATAGGAGGAAAGCAAAAATATTTACAGGTAATAGGTGGATCATCTCTCTGGGTGAGTAGAGATCTTCTATCTTCCAGGTATGACTGTTAGTAGTGTGATTAAGGTTGTATTAAAACAGGTTAGCCTTGTAGAAAATATCCATTCAGACAATGATGGTCATTTGTAGTATTTCAGAGAATTATGAAAAATTTAAATATTAAGGTAGGACTGCCATAACCCAAGCCTCATGCTCACCATCTGGGAAAATGGAACAAAGCAAACACTTAAAAATATGTAGCTAAACTTATACTTAAAACAGTATTACTCTGGACTGTCTATAGATTTGTTTAGGATTAGAATAGATCCAAAAAGGAAAGCAAACCTATCTCCATATGAAAAATTATTTCTTATATTATAGTGGGTCCAGAGACGTCCCCACTATAAAAACCAAAGAACAATTAACCAAAGAGATAAATGAATGAATGAAAAAGAAAAATAAATTAGGCTGATTGCTAGGCAAAGTGATGCACAATTTTAATCTCAGTATTCAGGAGGCAAAGGCATATGGATCTACATGAATTAGAGGTCAATCTGGTCTACATAGGAAGCTCCAGACAAGGAAAAGCTATATAATGAGACCCTGCCTTAAAAAGGAAAGAAACAGAGAAAAAATAAAATAAAAAAGAAATTGGGCTGAAGTGATGGTTCAACAATTAAGTGCACTTGTTGCTCCTACATAGGACAATGGCTCAGTTTCCAGCACTTATATGGTGGCTCACAACCATCTGTAGCTGCTCTAGTTTCAGAGGATCTGACATCCCCTGCTCACATCTATGGGCACTAGGCTAAGATGTTCAACTCTACTCTCCAGAGATATGAGTACTTAGGTGTCTCCACACAAGAATCTTGTTTATTTTCTGTATTGATTTGCCAGTTTACTTACAAACCTTTCACCTTTTATTTGTCGTGTTTATTTAAGCAACTTACATTTCACCAGTACTCTTGCCTGCTAAAGTTTGTTGGCAGTTTCTGAAGACATGATCATGGCCTTCAAAGTTTAGGATGTGAAAACATTTAAAGAAAGGAATGTAACTGACAAGCAGACTTGTTGATGGACTTTTTGCCCTGCCTGCCAGCTCCCAAATAACACACAAAGACTCATTATTTATTATGAAAGGTCTTCCAATAGCTTAGGATTATTCTAACTAGCTCTTATAACTTAATCCATTTCTATTAATTTATTTTTTGCCTTATGGCATTATTACTTTACTATGTACTTCCCATATTACTTTACTGATTCCTCCATGCCTGACTGGTGACTCTTCTTGTCTGTAGTCAGATTTTCGGGGGGGGGGGCTTCCTTGATCAGATCTTATCTCTGCCAACCTTGAATGAATCCACAGCTTTTCATTTTCTGTGGAAACAAAAGTATAACCTCTTCCCCACCACAACATTTTTG
This sequence comes from Alexandromys fortis, assembly GCF_014885135.2. Classification (NCBI taxonomy): domain Eukaryota; kingdom Metazoa; phylum Chordata; class Mammalia; order Rodentia; family Cricetidae; genus Alexandromys; species Alexandromys fortis. Next base: position 42,022 of record NW_026068311.1, read on the forward strand.
ACTTGTATTTTGAAGTTAAGGTATTCTTAAAGCTTCTAGGCTGGTTTATTTCAGTAGTCCCTTTTACAGTCCCTTGTCTCCATGTGGCTGTTGTTTGCTTACCATCAATCAAAAAAAAAAAAACAAAGACAACACAATAACATACAGGATCAAGATGCTCTGTGTAGGGGCTGGAGAGATGGCTCAGAGGTTAAGAGAACTGACTGCCGTTCCGGAGGTCCTGAGTTCAATTCCCAGCAACCACATGATGGCTCACACCCATCTATAATGAGATCTGGTCTCCAGAACATATATACATAATAAATAAATTTAAAAACAACAACAACAACAAAACAAGAAGCTCTGTGTATTTCCCATCTCTACGTAGCTTATTCTTTTTTATTATTTTACTTTCTTTAAAGACTTTATTATTGGCCCTGATCCAGTACCAGTCTATCCATCCAGAGGGGTAAGTGTGTCCACTCCTGGCTGTCCAGATGCCCCAGGTAGGGAGCACAGGCACCCTCCAATCGCTTAAACTCTCTGGTCATTCAGTGGAGTTTCTCCCCAGCTACCAGCATTCTCTACATATCCCACCCCAGCTTGCCCCCAAGCACCCTTATCCATCTGCGCAGTCCTAGCATCCCCCAACTCAGCCTGCTTCGGGGCTGAGGGTCTGGGGACACAGTGGTGAGTGCAAGGGGTGCAGGGGTTTCTTTGTCCCACCAAGCTGGCATCTACCCTTTGTCTGAGAGGTCCTTCCTCAGCAAGTGGCCCTGATCCAGTACCAGTAGATCCATTAAGAGGGATGCACCACCACAGCCTACTTCAGGGTGGAGAGAAACTGAGAGCCAACTCCAGTACTGAGGGGACCTAAGAGAGGGCAGACCAAGACAAACTCCCAAGTACACAGTTAGCCACAGCAAAGATTGGACCAGGCTGCCAAGACTCTCATAACAGCATTTGAAGGAAGAGATAGGCAGGCACCAATGCAAGAATTCCTCCAACAATCTGAAAAACAACATGATAACACCAGAATCCAACAAACATACAACAGGAAGACTTGAACAACCTAATCCAGAAGAAGTAGAAGGAATAGACTTTAAACGTAACATGAAAGTGATAGAGATCATTAAACAGCATGTGAAAAACTTCTTTAAAGAAATGGATGAGAAGACTAACAAAAAGTTTGAAGAAATGAATAAATGCCTCAAAGATATCCAAGAAAACCAAGCAAAAGCAACCAAACAAGTAATGGAAACAGTTCAAGACTTGAAAACTGAAATGGTGGCAATGAAGAAAACACAAAACAAGAGATGGCAGGAAATGGAAAATCTGGGTAAATAAACAGAAACTACAGAGAAAAGTATAACCAACAGATTACAAGAGCTAGAAGAAAGAATCTCATATGTTGAAGATACTATAGAAGAAATAAAAGTACTGATCAAAGAAAACAGCAAATCCAACAAATTATTAACATAAAGCATCCAGGAAATCTGAGACACCATAAAAAGACCAAACCTAAGAATAATAGGGGTAGAAGAAGAATTACAGCTCAAAATCCCAGAAAATATATTCAACAAAATTATAGAAGAAAACTTTCCCAACCTAAAGAAAGATATTTTTATGAAGGTACAACAAGCATAAAGAACACCAAATAGACTGGATCAAAAAAAAAAGCATCCCCTCGTCATATAATAATCAAAACACAAAACATACAGAATAAAGAACAAATTTTAAGAGCTGCAAAGGAAAAAGGTCAAGGAACATATAAAGGTAAACCAATCAGAATTACACCTGACTTCTCAATGGAAACCATGAAAGCCAGAAGGTCTTGGATAGATGTACTGCAGACACAAAGAGACCACACATGAAACTACTATACCCAGCAAAGCTTTCTTTCACCATCGATGGAGAAAACAAGATATTCCAGGACAAAAACAGATTTAAACAATACATTGCCACAAACCCAGCCTTACAGATACTAGAAGGAAAAATCACAAAACGAGGAAGCCAACAACACCCATAATAACACAAGCATCTGACAACCCTCCACCAGAACAACTCAAAGAAGGGAAACACACAATCTCTACCACCAGAAAAATAACCAGAATAAACAACCACTGGTCATTAATATCACTTAATATCAATGGACTCAATTCACCTATAAAAAGACACAGGTTAAGAGAATGGATATGAAATCAGGATCCAACATTCTGTTGTTTACAAGAAAAACACCTCAAACTCAAAGACAGACACTACCTCAGAGTAAAGGGTTGGGAAAAGGCTTTCCAATCAAATGGTCCAAAGACACAAGTGGGTGTGGCTATACTAATATCTAACAAAATTGATTGCAAACTAAAATCAATCAGAAGAGATGGAGATGGACACTTTATACTCAAAACAGGAACAATTCATTAGGAGGAAGTCTCAATCCTGAATATCTATGCCCCTAATATAAAAGCATCCACACATGTAAAGGAAAGATTACTAGAACTCAAAGCATACATCAAACCATACACTCTAATAGTAGGAGATTTCAACCAAGTAGGAGACCCAACTAAGAAAGAGAATTACAGACCAATCTCACTCATGAACATCAATGCAAAAATTCTCAATAAAATTCTCGCAAACAGAATCCAAGAACACATTAAAAAATATCCATTATGATCAAGTAGGCTTCATGCCAGAGACGCAGGGCTGGTTCAACATATAAAAATCTATCAATGTAATCCATCATATAAATAAACTAAAAGAAAAAATCATATGATCATTTCATTAGATGCTGAAAAATAATCTGACACAATTCAACATCACTTTATGATAAAGGTATTGGAGAGGTTAGGGATACAAGGATCATACCTAAATAAAATAAAAGCAATATATAGCAAGCCAACAGCTAATATCAAATTAAATGGAGAGAAAGTCAAAGCCATTCCACTAAAATCAGGAACGAGACAAGACTGTCCACTCTCTCCATACCTGTCAACACAGTGCTAGGGGTTCCAACAACAGCAATAAGACAACACAAGGAGATTAAGGGGATTCGAATCAAAAAGGAAGAAGTCAAACTTTTGTTATTTGCAGATGATATGATAGTGAACATTAGAGCCCCAAAAACTCTACCAAAGAACTCCTACAGCTGATAAATACCTTCAATGATGTGACAGGTTACAAGATCAACTCAAAAAAAAAAAAAACCCAGTAGCCCTCCTATACACAAAAGATAGAGAAGCAGAGAAGGAAATCAGAGAAACTTTACCTTTTATGATAGCCACAAATAGCTTAAAGTATCTTGGGGTAACTCTAACCAAGGAAGTAAAAGATCTATTTCACAAGAACTTTAAATCTTTGAAGAAAGAAATTGAAGAGCATACCAGAAAATGGAAGAATCTCCCATGCTCTTGAATGGGTAGGATCAACATAGTAAAAATGGCAATTTTACCAAAGGCCATCTGTAAATTCAATGCAATCCCCATTAAAATCCCAACAAAATTCTTCACAGACCTTGAGGAACAATAATCAACTTTATATAGAAAAACAAAAAACCCAGGATTGCCAAAACAATCTTATACAATAATGGAACTTCTGGAGGCATTACCATCCCTGACTTCAAACTCTATTACAGAGCTACAGTAATGAAAACAGCTTAGTATTGGCATAAAAACAGAGAAGTTGACCAATGGAATCGAATAGAAGACCCAGATGAACTGTAAAAATTAAGAGGTTTTCTTCATCTTTACTCTATATCTCTCTTTTTCTGACCACATGAGTCTTTAATTTGCTAGGCAATATGGCTAGAATTAAAGCTGTGGCTTTGATGGCTGGATCCAGCCCATTCTTTAGTTTTCTGAGATTCTAGCCTCATGGGGGAGGTACCAGCTATAGCCATGTTTATAGCCATGTTTATTGCCACAACTGTATGGTGTTTCAAGGTCCCTGCCACCAAGCAAGCTGCAGCAGTCTGCTCACAAACCACAGTCAAATGCTCTATAGCCGAGCCTCCTGCCTGAAAGAGTCCGAGTTTGCACTGGCAGAATGGCCCAGAAAGCCGGCATTTTAAAACAGTGTGGCTTTTTCCTGCTACAGCTGAAAACCAAAAAGCATGTGGTCAGGTTTTTATCAACACCATTTAAGTATTTCATGACAGGACTTCTTCAAAGAGCTGCAAGGTTTTACAGCTAAAGCTGAGTCAGGAAGCCTCTTTTTTTTTTTATTGAGAAAAGGAAAAAAAGTTTCCGCCTCCTCCCAGCCTCCCATTTCCCTCCCTCTCCTCCCACCATTCTCCCCCTCCCCCCACTCCTCTCCCCTCCCTCTCCAGTCCAAAGAGCAGCCAGGGTTCCCTGCCCTGTGGAAAGTCCAAGGTCCTCCCCCCTCCATCCATGTCTAGGAAGGTGAACATCCAAACTGGCTAGGCTCCCACCAAGCCAGAACATGAAGTAGGATCAAAACCCCGTGCCATTGTCCTTGGCTTCTCAACAGCCCTCATTGTTCGCCATGATCAGAGAGTCCAGTTTTATCCCATGCTTTTTCAGTCACAGTC
>NW_026068311.1:47364-75154 GCF_014885135.2 Alexandromys fortis
GGGTACCCTCATCCATTGCTGGTGGGAATGCAATCTTGTGCAACTACTTTGGAAATCAGTGTTTCAATTTCTCAGGAAATTCGGGATCAACCTACCCCTGGACCCAGCAATACTACTCTTGGGAATATACCCAAGAGATGCCCTATCATATGACAAAAGCATTTGTACAACTATGTTCATAGCAGTATTATTTGTAATAGCCAGAACCTGGAAACAACCTAGATGCCCTTCAATGGAAGAATGGATGAAGAAAGTGTGGAATATATACACATTGGAGTACTATGCTGCGGTAAAAAACAATGACTTCTCTAATTTTGCATGCAAATGGATGAAAATAGTCCTGAGTGAGGTCACCCAGACCCAAAACAATGAACATGGGATGTACTCACTCATAATTGGTATCTAGCCATAAATAAAGGTCACGGAGTGTATACCTGGTGAACCTAAAGAAGCTAAATAAGAAGGTGAACCCAAGGAAAAACATAAATATCCTCTTGGCTATGGGAAGTAGACAAAATTGCCGGGGAGAAAGTTGGGATCTTGGGGGTGGGGTGGGTTGGGGATAAGGGGGGACGGGGAGAGAAAAGTGAGAAGGGGAGGATTGGGGGAGCTTGGGGAAACAGGATGATTGGGATAAAGGAAGGTTGGATAGGGGAGCAGGGAAGCACATATCTTAGTTAAGGGAGCCACCTCAGGAAGCCTCTCTTAAATGAGGGTGCTTGCCTCTAGCAAGCAGAGCCCACTCAGGAGAGTGCTGCTATCAATAAGTCATGCTTAACTCTATTATTTTATATCTAGAATTACTTCCCAAGCTTTCTCACACTTTATGTGGATCAGTTGTCCTCATGGGCATCATTTGTTGTCTGAGTTTCTGTCCTGCCCGGTTCCCACAATTGTTAAGTCCCAATGAAGTCACACAGAGGTCTACATTAATCATAAATGAATTGGCCCATTAGCTCAGGCTTCTTATTAACTCTTATAACTTATATTAGCCCATTATTCTTGTCTATGCTAGCCACTTGGTTCGGTACCTTATTTGGTGAGGTGGTCACTTCTTGCTTCTTCTGTGGCTGGGTCACAATTACACACTAGGATGTCCTTCTTCCCAATATTCTCCTGTTCTCATTGACCCACCTCTACTTCCTGTCTGGGTGTCCCACCTATACTTCCTGCCTGGCTACTGACCAATCAGTGTTTATTTAAAATATAATTGACAGAATATAGATCATTGTCCCACACCAGAAATTATTTTGCTTTCATTTGCTTTCCTGTTCCTCCAATCCTTTTCTCAAGTCAGTGCTTTTAATGACTCTTATATTAATTCAATATAAGAATAATTTGAACTGTTTTAAATGTGTACGATAAACTATGAGGGCAGTGTTTATGGTCACTGCTGCAAAGGCACAACACCATTCCTAATGCATGGTCTGTTGGAGTTCTTTACAGTCAACGGGAGTTGTTAAAAATAAAATATTGTTTTTAAACATAAAGAAAAGAAAACCAGCCTACAAACCACAATCCCAGAAAACTCAGACAACAATGAGGATCCTAAGAGAGATATACATGGATCTAATCTACATGGGAATTAGAAAAAGACAAGATCTCCTGAGTAAGTTGGGAGTATGGGGACCTTGGGGGAATGCTGAAGGAAAGGGGAGAGGCAGGGAGGAGAGCATAGAAAAATGTAGAGCTCAATAAAAATCAATAAAAAAAATAAAATATTACTCAGCTAAATGAACTGTGTAGTGATGTTTGCTGCTGAATGAACCTTCAAGATTTTAGGCTAAGAAGTCAGACAGAAAATGGCAAATACTGTATAATGTGATTCATAGGAAATGTGCAGAACATTCGTATGCATAGAAAAATTAGAACAATGGCCCTGTTTATTTTCCCGTTGGACCTTCCTTCATTTTTAAAGACTTCGAACACTTCCGGTCTCTGAGCAACAGTCCAGGGCAACACCTAGTTGGAAGAAATAGAAACAAGGAGGGTCCTGTTAATTCTGTTCTAGGCGGGAGAGGTAGGGTGTAGGAACCAGATGTAGTGGGGTTTATTGTTACTGTAGGATTTTATTATAGTGTCAAAATGGCTCAGTTGTTTGAGCTTTCAGCATGGGAATTCAAATACACACAACTAATTCTAGATGCAACTTTTTGCCTCCCTCCCCAGGTCATATTAGTAACTTGGTGTGCTGACAGTGGTTTGAACTTGTATGTCCCTGTCCTTCGTGAAGTACTGGGCTGTATCAGAAGCCTGTGGGCTGGGGTGTAACTGGAGTTGCAGAAATAGCCCAGCATGAATGAGACCTTGGGTTCCATTCCAGAACAGAAAAAAAAAAAAGTCCCCAGATACAAGGTTTCTCCATCTTGTCAGTCCAGCCAGAAGGGCTTCTCTGTTTCCTCTAGGGCTCCCCAATACAACTATATATTAGCACCTTGGGGAGGTCAGGTCATGGGTTTATTTACACATTTTCTCAGTCAGACTTGTTCCAAGAATGAACCTCTTTCCGTGTATTTAAAAAGCAGGAAAAGGAAAGAAGATAGAACTCCTCTAGCCAATTCCATACATCTTTCCTGAAAATACTCCTCCCACTAGTTTGATACAAGGCAAAATATTTTGTTGGGGCTGTGCTGTGTATCGTCATTGGGCGTGTGTGTGTGTGCGCGCGCGCACGTACATGCGTGTATTTGTGTGTGTACATGCATGTGTGCATGTGTGTGTATGTGTGGTGTGCATGTGCGTGTGCTTGTGTGCACGTGTGTGAGTGTGTGTGCACGTGTGGTATGTGTATGGTATGTGTGGTTTGTGTGCGTGTGTCTGTGTGTGGTGTGCATGTGTGTATGTGTGTGTCTCTGTGTGTGTGCGTGTGTGTGTATGTGTGTGTGCACGTGTGTGTGTGTACATGGATGTTTTTGCGTCCCAAGCATTATGTTCAAAATGCAAAGGAGACGTTTTCTGACCCAGGGGACACTACACCACAGAAGACATTTATTGATGTGTAAAGAGTTTTCATTGTCACACTCTAGTTAGCTAATATCAGCTGTTTCTCCCCCATTCTCTGTGGACCCACTGAAAATGCGCAGCATTGTTCTGATGAACCTAACTAGGTTTGTTGTCGCTTAGACTTATTTTTATTTATATGTATCTTTGAGTACATGTATTTATGTGCCCACCCGGACCACAAAAGGGCATTAGCTTTCCTGGACCTGGAGTTACAGGTGACTGTGGGTATCCCGATTTGCATGTGGGAACTAAGCCACTGAGTGTTTTTAAACATTTCCCCTTAGACTGCCAGGATATTATTGCAACCAGTTAGCTGGGCACAGTGGTCTATTCCTCTAATACCACTCAAACAGCTAAGGTGGGAGGACTGGATGTTACAGACGACCCTCTGTTTCAGAGTAAGATTATTTTTTAAAAATATTTCTTTATTTATTATGCATACAATATTCTGTCTGTGTGTATGTCTGCAGGCCAGAAGAGGGCACCAGACCTCATTACAGATGGTTGTGAGCCACCATGTGGTTGCCGGGAATTGAACTCAGGACCTTTGGAAGAGCAGGCAATGCTCTTAACCACTGAGCCATCTCTCCAGCCCCAAGATTCTGTTTTAAAAATAAATAAATTTAAAAATGAGGAGAATGTGTAGTGGTTAAGAGCACTTGCTGTTCTTCTAGAAGAATCGTGTTTAGTTCCCAGCATCACACAGCAGCTCACAACCACCCAGAACTCCAGTTCCAGTGGATCTGACCCCACCGTCTGGTTTTTATGGGCACCAGGTACACATGTGGTCCACAGACATACATGCAGGTAACACAATCATACACTAAAATGTGAGAGATTTCTAAAAGGGGTGGATAAATAGATAAAAATGAAAAGATGTGGAAGAGGAAATGCACCTCCCTGCTTAATGCATTACCTTCAGACAGAACGCTCACCACCTCATCAGAAGCGTGTCCCCCAGCACAAGCCACCTTCTTGGGATTTCCGTGAGGCACGCGGGAGCCCACAGGGGACTGGTGCATGTCCTCGGCAGATGCAGTCATTGCTTCCCACTGCATCACCATTTTGGGAGGATGGGCATCCAGGTTGCATCCTGTCCAGCCATAGAAAGCCAGAGACAGGAGAAGTCCTTGGGCTGGATTCAGTATTCCCTGGGAAGGAGGGCGAAGGACATGTGGAGATCAAGGGAAATGGGACGATCTTTGGTCACCATAGTGATAAGTGCCGTTCTGGTTTGCCCAGTGAACTGGCATTCCTCTGAAACACCCAGACACACAAAATAAAATATCTAATTTAAAAGGAAGCATAGTAAAATATCTAATTTAAAAAGAAGCAAAACAAAACATCTAATTTAAAAAGAAGCAAAATAAAATATCTAATATTTAGAAAAGGCAAAAAAAAAGAGTAATAGTTTGATCCTGTGAGTTAACGTCAAATCCTTCATATTCTAGGCGCGAGTGACTTAGCAGAGATTGTTGTGCTTTTATTAATTCACTCACTCACTCACTCACTCACTCACTCACTCACTCACTCACTCACTTTGCGGTGCTGAAGATCAAACACCCTGTGAATGCAAGCACCAGGCTCCATCTCAGACCTGAGCCTGTTCAATAATGTGATGACTGAATCTAGCTTGCCAGGTGATAGAGGTCACCCAAGAACCTCGTGCTGATTATATGTTTACATGCTGGACTTTGAATGTTTTTTACGTTGATTTCCTTTTTTATGAGAAGAAAAAAAAAGTCTGTATTGACCTACCATGATAAACCACGTGGTCCTGGCTGCATTCTGGATGCGTTTCAGAGAGTCTCCCTGGATATCTGGTTGCATTTCAAGGTAGAACAAAAGACTTTCGTTGATGATATTGGATGACCAACTGATGGAAGGAAAATGTCACTCAGTGAAATTCATCATATCTTTCACCACGGTTTGTGTGTATCGGTTTTTGGTAGCAATTTGACCACTTTAGGAAGAAGGAGTTGAGTTGGCATCAAGACTTTAGTTGAGATACAAATCCTTCTCTTGATCTAACACAGACCTCAAATGATTCTCCTGATGGAAACACTGCACATCACATCAAGGTGTAAAGTTTAACCCTGTATCAAACCAGAAATCATCCTCCATAAGAGAGGTAACCTAAAGATTTCCTTCCTTCCTTCCTTCCTTCCTTCCTTCCTTCCTTCCTTCCTTCCTTCCTTCCTTTTTTCCTTCCTTCCTTCTTTACTCTTTCATTCTTGCTCCTTCCTTCCTCCTCCCTCTCTCCTTCCTTCCTTCCTTCCTTCCTTCCTTCCTTCCTTCCTTCCTTCCTTCCTTCCTTCCTCCTTCCTACTTTCTTTTTGAGAAGTAACCTAAACTTTTGATGGAAACCAAAATACTATTTTGATATTTTATGAGGAATCTGTGTGTCCCTGAGAGACAGTGCATGTGTGCTTGTGGCGGGGCTGGGGTGCCGTCGGAGGACATCTCTTGAAGTCGGTTCTCTCCCACAACTTTGTAGGATGTAGACATCAAATCGTCAGACCTGAGCGTAAGCATCTTCGCTTACTGAGCCACCTCACCAGTCCTGAGCTGGTTTAAATGAGAACGGCCTCTTGACCCTGCCCCCACCCCCAGTTGGTGGAATTATTTGGGAGGGATTAGGAGGTCTGACCTTGTGGGAGAAGGAGTATCACTTTCAGTGAGTTCTGAAGTCTCAAATGCCCACGGCATTCTCAGTGAGAATCTTTGCTTCTTTTTTGTGAATCGGGTTGTGAACTCTGAGCTTCTGCCCCAGCACCAACCTGCCTGCTGCCACGCTTGCTGCTATGAGAGTGATGAACGCCTATCCTTCTGGAACTGTAAGCCCCAAATAAATCTTTCTTCATATAAATTGCCTCTGACATGATGGTTTATCACACTAGCCGAAAAATACTCAATATCAGTCCTTGTGTGGAATTTTAAAATGTCAGTCTCGGTGGGTCCCTGCGATGTGAAGTAACAAGGGGAAAGAATGACAAGCAGTAGTTAACGTTGGCCTCGCCTGAAAGGCGATTAAAGAAATGTCCTCCTGCCGGGGGAGAGTTGCCTTGTTCTGTATGGTACTGATTCATTACAGCTTGAATCGCAATCTTTTTACATAAGCTTTGTTAGATATTTTCAAAGCATCAACCAGAAACATTTGTGAAATGGGGGGGCACAAAAGGGGATGACTGCCCAGCCTCGACTCTACCCTTCAGTGAGCTGAGTCTTTCCACTGAAGATGTGCCCTGGGCCTTTTCTCTAAAGGTACAGGAATTGTGGGGACAAGAGTAAGACAGATGGGTACACTCATAAAATTAGGCCAGGGCAGAGAAGCACTTGCTGTGCTCGCAGAGGATGTGGGTTCAGTTCCCAGCACTGACAGGGTAGTTCACAAATTCTGTACCTGCAGGGCACAGTGGCACGTGTTTTAACCCCAGTGTTCCAGAGGCAGGTATAACTCTGTGAGCTCCAGGCTAACCCGGAGCAGCTCATGAGACCCTGTCCCTGTCTTAAAAACCAAATAAATAAATAAAAGATAAAAAAATGCTAACTTCAGGGATATCTGGGCATACTCTTCTAGTCTCTATGGGCACCAAACACACACATGGCACATCTGCTTCCACACAAGCAAAATACTTTTATTTACATAAGATAAAAAGCATCATTGCCCCTTTACTTTGGTCAGCCCAGCAACGAGACAAAATGCCAGGTGCATACAGCTTAAATATTTGAAAATTGAACCCATAGCTGGGCATGATGGTGTTTTTCTGCAACCCCGGCACCTGGAAGACAGAGGCAAGCAAACCACTGGGGTCAGCCAGGGATATGTGGGGAGACATTATCTCAAAACAATAAGAAAAGAGAAAGGGAGAAGAAAAACTGGCTGAATCTGTCTTTAAAAAAATAGTTAGCTTCTTATTCTCAGGGTTTGATACATAATTGTCATAAGGTTTTTCTTTTAAAAAAAAAAAACAACAACATGAGTTCTGGACTTGTTGACCCGTGTTTTGTTCATTCCTTCAGGGGATGCATTACATTGTTTCAGAGATTTCCCTTCCAGATGATTTCCTTTGGAACACGTAAGTCACATTTGGAAAAGTAAAATGACAAGTTGGCAGATCCTTCCCACTAGCACAAGCAACAACAAAAATACTAGAAGAAAGGTTACCATGCAATCAACACCAGCATTATTTTGAAAAACCGGCTCTTGATCACGGCTCCCATCAGCCTCTCATTCTCCGTGTAAACACCTTTTCTTCCTTTCAGTAAAGAGGCCACTGTAGGAGTGTAAAGAAATATCAGACAACACTCATGACTTACATTAACTCATAATAGAGAAGAAAATCAAAGCAGATACGAACGCTTACACATAGCCAGAAGAGCATGAGGTAAACCCCATCACTGACAGTTATTACAGTGTTGAACCTGGAGTACTCACAGATACCAAGGCATACAGACATATACACATGTACATGTACACATATATATATGCACATACATACAAACTTCCACTTTGAAATAACTCTGTATATTGTGATACTAGGAATGATACATAGGGATTCATGCATGCTAGGAAAGTGCTCTTCCCCTGAGCTGCTTCAACTTAACTGACTGAGCTCAGGGATTAGCTGCAAATCTATAGGTCCTTCTAGATTCTCCTGGTGCTAACATCATACACAAATGCAGGACTTTTGTCACAACTTGGAAATTAACTTGTTAACTAAACTCTTGATTTTATTAGTAATTCATTCAAGTATGGTGTTTTAAAAGCTTGTTTTGTCCATTCTAAAATAATATACACTTACTATTTTAGAATATTGAAAAAACACCCACATATGTAAAAGAAACATTACTAGAATTCAAATCACACATCAAACCCCACACAATAATAATAGGAGATTTCAACACTCCTCTCTCACCAATGGACAGGTCAACCAGACAGAAACTTAACAGAGAAATAAGAGAACTAACAGATGTAATGAATCAAATGGACTTAACAGACATTTATAGAACATTCCACCCAAACAGGAAAGAATATACCTTCTTTGCAGCACCCCATGGAACCTTCTCAAAAATTGATCACATACTCGGTAACAAAGCAAACATCCATAGATACAAAAAAAATTGGAGTAACCACCTGTGTTTTATCGGATCACCATGGAGTAAAGTTAGAAGTTAACAATAAAACAACCAGAGAGCCTACAAACTCATGGAAACTGAACAGTCAACTACTGAACCACCCTTAGGTCAAGGAAGAAATAAAGAAAGAAATTAAAGTCTTCCTTGAATTTAACAAAAATGAAGACACAACATTCCCAAACCTATGGGACACTGAAAGCAGTCCTGAGAGGAAAGTTCACAGCACTAAGTGCCCATTTAAAGAAAACAGAGAAAACTCACATTGGAGACTTAACAGCACACCTGAAAGCTCTAGAAAAAAAAAAAAGAAGCAGACTCACCCAGGATGAATAGAAGACTGGAAATAATCAAACTGATGACTGAAATTGACAAAATAGAAACACAGAAAACAATCCAAAGAATCAACGAAAATAAGAGCTAGTTCTTTGAGAAAATCAACAACTTTGACAAACCTCTATCCAAACTAATCAAAAGGCAGAGAGAGAACATTCAAATTAACAATATCAGAAATGAAAAGGGGGACATAACAATATTCACTGAGGAAATTCAGATTGCCATTAGGTCTCACTACAAATCCTGTACTCCACAAAATTGGAAAATGTAAAAGAAATGGACATTTTTAAAGATAAATACCATATACCAAATTAAATCAAGACCAGGTGAACAATTTAAATAGACCTATAAATCACAAGGAAATAGAAGTTGTCATCAAAAACCTCCCAACCAAAAAAAAAAAATTCCAGGGCCAGATGGTTTTAGTGCAGAATTCTACCAGAACTTCCAAGAAGAGCTAATACCTATACTCCTTAATGTGTTCCACATAATAGAAACAAAAGAGTCATTGCCAAGCCCTTTTTATGAATCTACAGTTACCCTAACACCAAAACCATACAAAGACTCAACACAGAGAGAGAATTACAGACTAGTCTCACTCATGAACATCGATGCAAAAATTCTCAATAAAATACTGGCAAACTGAATCCAAGAACACATCAAAAACCCATCCATTATGATCAAGTAGGCTTCATCCCAGAGAGGAAGGGCTGGTTCAACATATGAAAATCTATCAATGTAATCTATCATATAAATAAGCTGAAAGAAAAAACATATGATCATTTGATTAGATGCTGAAAAAGCATTTGACAAAATTCAACACTCCTTTATGATAAAGGTCTTGGAGAGATTAGGGATACAAGGATTATATCTAAATACAATAAAAGCAATATACAGCAAGCCAACGGGTAACATCAAATTAAATGGAGAGAAACTCAAAGCCATTCCACTAAAATCAGGAACAAGACAAGGCTGTCCACTCTCTCCATATCTCTTCAACATAGTGCTTGAAGTTCTAGCAATAGCAATAAGACAACATAAGGAGATCAAGGGGATTCTAATTGGAAAGGAAGAAGTCAAAATTTGTTATTTGCAGATGATATGATAGTGTACATTAGTGACCCCCAAAACTCTACCAGAGAATTCCTACAGCTGATGAATATCTTCAGTGATGTGGCAGGATACAAGATCAACTCAAAAAAATCAGTAGCCCCCCTATACACAAAGGATAAAGAATCTGAGAGTAAAATCAGAGAAATATTACCTTTCACTATAGCCACAAATACATAAAGTATCTTGGGGCAACACTAACCAAGGAAGTGAAAGATCTATTTGACAAGAACTTTAAGTCTTTGAATAAAGAAATTGAAGAGATACCAGAAAATGGAAAGATCTCCCATGCTCTTGGATTGGTAGGATCAACGTAATAAAAATAGCAATTCTACCAAAGGTAATCTATAGATTCAATGCAATCTCCATCAAAATCACAACAAAATTCTACACAGACCTTGATAGAAAAATCAACTTTATATGGAAAAAAAACCAGGATAACCAAAACAATCCTATACAATAATGGAACTTCTGGAGGCATTTCCATCCCTGACATTAAACTCTATTACAGAGCTGCAGTAATGAAACAGCTCGGTATTGGCATAAAAACAGGTATGTTGACCAATGGAATCGAATAGAAGACCCGGATATATGTCCACAAACCTATGAACACCCGATTTTTGATAAAGGAGCTAAAAGTATTCAATGGAAGAAAGAAAGCATCTTCAACAAATGGTGCTAGCACAACTGGATGTCAACCTGTAGAAGAATGAAAATAGATCCATATCTATCACCATGCACAAAACTCAAGTCCAAATAGATTAAAGACCTCAATATAAATCTGACACCCTGAACCTGACAGAAGAGAAAGTAGGAAGTAGCCTGCAATACATGGGCACAGGAGACAACTTCCTACGTATAAACCCAGTAGCATAGACAATAAGAGCAAAAATGAATAAATGGGACCTCCTGAAACTGAGAAGCTTCTTTAAAGCAAAGGACACTGTCATTAAGACAAAAAAACAACCTACTGACTGGGAGAAGATCTTCACCAACCCCACATCAGACAAAGGACTGATCTCCAAAATATATAAAGAACTCAAGAAACTAGACATTAACATTCTAAATAACCCAATTAAAAACTGAACCGAACAGAGAAACCTCAACAGTAGAATTTCAAATGACCAAAAGATACTTAAGAACATGTTCAACCTCCTTAGCCTATCAGGGAAATGCAAATAAAAACAATTCTGAGATACTATCTTATACCTGTCAGAATGGCTAAATTCAAAAACACCAGTGATAGCCTATGCTGGAGAGGATGTGGAGAAAGGGGAACACTCATCCATTTCTTGTGGGAATGCAAACTTGTGCAACCACTTTGGAAATCAGTATGGTGGTTTCTCAGGAAATTGGGAATCAACCTACCTCAGGATCCAGCAATACCACTCTTGGGAATATACCCAAGAGATGCCCAATCATACTACAAAAGCATTTGCTCAACTATGTTCATTGCAGCATTATTTGTAATAGCTAGAACCTGGAAACAACTTAGATGCCTTTCAATGTAAGAATTGATAAAGAAAGTGTGGCACATATACACATTAGAGTACTACTCAGTGGTAAAAAAAAAAACCCAATGACATCTTGAATTTTGCATGCAAATGGGTGGACGAAGAAAACACTATCCTGATTGAGATAACCCAGACCCAAAAATATGAATATGGTTTGAACTCACTCATTAGTGGATTCTAGTCATAATCAAGGGCATTGAGCCTATATTTCACGATCCTAGAGAAGCTAAGTAATAAGGTGAACTGAACGAAAAACATATATAGATCCTCCTGGAAATTGGAAGCAGACAAAAGTTGTGAGCATGGAGGTGGGGTGGGGTGGGGGAAGGGGAGAAGAGGAGAGAGATGGGAGAATGGAAGGATTGGGAAGAGCTTGGGGGAATGGGATGGTTGAGATGGAGGAAGGACGGATATGGGAGCAGGGAAGGAGTTATCTTAATTGAGGGAGGCATTTTAGGGTTGACAAGAGACTTGGCTGTGGAGGGGTTCCCAGGAGACCACGGGGATGACACCAGCTAGGACCCTGGTTAGTGGAGGAGGGGGTGCCTGAACTGGCCTTGTCCTTTAGTTAGACTGATGACTATCTTGAATATCATCATAGAACCTTCACCCAGCAACAGATGGAGATAGAGACAGAGACCCACATTGGAGCACTGGACTGAGCTCCCAAGGTCTAGTTGAAGAGCAGAAGGAGGGAGAATATGAGCAAGGAAGTCAGAACCACAAGGGGTTGGTCCACCCACTGAGGCAGTGTGCCTGTTCTAATATTAGGGAGCTCACCAAAACCAGCTGGACTGGGGCTGAACGAGCATGGGATCAAACTGGACCCTCTGAATGTGGCTCACAATTGGGGCAGACTGAGAAGCCAATGATAATGGCACTGGGATTTGTATCTACTGCATGTACTGGCTTTTTGAGATCCTATTTTATTTGGATACATACCTTCCTAGACCTGGATGTAGGAGGGAGGGCCTTGGACTTCCCACAGGGCAGGGTACCCTTCCCTCTCTTAGGACTGGAGAGGGAGGGGCAGCAGTATGGGGGAGTGGAAGGGAAACGGAGGAGGGGAGGAAGTGGAAATTTTGATTGGTATTATTTATAAAGTAATAAATAAAAGAAAAAAAAGAATATTGAAAAAGTTAAAAATTCTCCTTAGAGACAAGATAAAATATATAAGTAGAGAATAATGACCCATGGTTCTATTGCACAGATATAACCACTGGAACAGTATAGTGTTTGGCCAAGACATTTCCACTGCTTTGACAAAAAACACTTCTTGTGTGAAATTTTTAAAACAAAATTCCTATATTTAAAAGCAGATAAGAAAAAATTTATCTAAATACAANTTTATTGAGCTCCACATTTTTCTCTGCTCCCCTCCCTGCCTCTCCCCTCCCCCTTCAACCCTCCATGGTCTCCATGCTCCCAATTTACTCGGGAGACCTTGTCTTTTTCTACTTCCCATGTAGATTAGATCCATGTATGTCTCTCTTAGGGTCCTCATTGTTGTGTAGGTTCTCTGGGATTGTGATTTGTGGACTGGTTTTCTTTGTTTTATGTTTAAAAACCACATATGAGTGAGTACATGTGATAATTGTCTTTCTGTGTCCAGAATAATAATAGACTTTTAATTTTTTTTTATTCTAAAAGCAAGGGCCAGAGAGATGCTTCTATGATTAAAAACACTTTCTGTTCTTGCAGAAGACTAGAGTTTGGTTCCAAGTAGCCACATGAGAGCTCACACCCATCAGAGAACCTAATGCCCTCTTTTGGTCTTGATATGCATGTGATGCACATAAACTCAGGTAGGCACACATACATAAATATAGTAAATAGATAAATATTCTTCAGTTCAACCAACAGTTGAGACTACAGCATAAAAAGTAAAATATTTAATGTACTATATTTAAAAGCAGATAGGAAAAGATGCATCAAACATGTCAACAGTTTATCACTAGTGATAGGGACTTTAAACACTCTTTAGAAGTTTCTCTCAACAACTCCTGACTCTTAAATGACCTTTCTGTGAAGGCCAATGTGCAAATACCTTAACTCACATTCTACCCAAGAGAGGCACAGAAACATGGATACCAATGGACACTCGCTCCAAGCCATGGTCACTTGAGGAGGTGGAAGGGGTGAGACGCAGGCCCCTAGTCCTAGCTGTAAGAGATGTACCCCTTTGCCTACTCACTATCTTCCCCTCATTCAGTTTTTACCATTGCAATGGACTTGTTTCCTGTGTTCCACTGCTGTTTCCTGTCCTTGTGGAAAAATGCATAGGTCAAGTGACTGCCTAGGGATGACCAGACTCTGAATCCAAACCTCATCCCTTCTCTTATCTGTCTCTTCCTCTACCTAAGTGGCCTCTACAGTTTTACAAAATCATCTTCAGGCCCTCCAGACTAAAGGCAGACTCTGGAGGAGCCCAGCACAGAAGTGAAGCCTCAACCAAAACCGATGATCTTTAGCTGAGCAAATACCAGCAAAAAAAACCCTGTGTAGGCCGGGCGATGGTGGCGCACGCCTTTAATCCCAGCACTTGGGACGCAGAGGCAGGCGGATCTCTGTGAGTTCGAGACCAGCCTGGTCTACAGAGCTAGTTCCAGGACAGGCTCCAAAGCCGCAGAGAAACCCTGTCTCGAAAAACCAAAAAAAAAAAAAAAAAAAAAAAAAAACCAAAAAAAAAACCCTGTGTAGGTAAAGTAGACTTTCACATTTTCACTTATTAAACATGATCGTTTTGTCCAACTATTCCATTCATGTCTTGAAAAAATGATAAGTTTAGTTGTTGTGTGTCATTGCAGAAGGAACAGCTGTTTTTTTTTTCTGTGAGTTCCAAGGCATGCAAATGTACTCAGTGTTCATATAACAAGAGTAACCCCGCCCCCTGCAAGATTTACCTGCAGTCACTGTCTTGTGAAACAGGATGGGGTTGGCCACAAGGACAAGCAGTAGTGGCAAGTATGTGGTGACATAATGGGGGATGGCATGGTCCAGGCCCCTCTCACACCTGAAAAGAGGAATACCAAAACATTCTCCTTTAAAGAAAAGCTTTAGCTGAGATGACCCACTTCCCCGGAAACTGAGATAAGAGGTCATGTTCCTGTCTCATATATGGGAGGAGTGATAGAGCATTTCACTGGGGGAACCTTTTAAAGGCCTTCTGGGAAAGTATAGGATGGAAAAAGTCTTCCGGAGTGGTGGATTCTCTGCTTTGAGTTTCTTCAAGAAAACACACACACACACACACACACACACACACACACACACACAGAGTCCAAGTAGAAGGGGAGACAAAGACACCCATTTTAATACTGGACTTTAAGTACTTGCTATGTGGCCTTGCCTAGTAACTTGAATACGATCCACTTCCTCTCCTTGAGCAACTCAGAAGGTAGAAGTTTAAGATGTGAAAAAAGCTGGGTGTGGTGGTGCTCGCCTTTAATCCCAGCACTCGGAAGAGGAAAGCAGTGGAGTCTCTGTGTTTGAGGCCATTTTGGTCTACACAGTGAGTTCCAGGGCAGCCAGAGCTATAGAATAGAGAGACCCTGCCTCCAAAAAAGATTTAAAATGAAATGTCGTTACCATGAATAACGAAGTCTCAGCAGTTGTTTTTAGGGCAACTAACGAGGATTTCTACAGATTAATCATGAAAATCATTGGTCACCTTAGGATGCAGTGAAAGGTCATGTACGCACGTGGCAAATATAGGATCTGGAACTGAGGAATGGCTCAAAGGTTGACGGCACTTGCTGTTCTTGCCAAGGACCTGGGTTCAGTCCCAGCACCCACACACCATAATCATCAGAGTTCCTGTGCCCTCTTCAGACCTCCTCCAGCACCAGGCACACACATGATGCACATACATACATGCAGGCAAAACACTGGTATAAATAAATTATTTTTTAATTAAAAAAGTTAAGAACTATCAACTAAAACACATATGATTTAGGAGGAGAAAAATGGCTGTGAATTAATAAACAAAGGCCAAGCAGGCCATGGAAGAGTTCAGGTACAAAGAGGCCAACGAGCCACTATGATGACTCTTTCTAACAGAAATAATGTTCTTCTTCAGTTATGAAGGATCAGTGTGGTCTGGAAAAATTCCAGGGACATGAGAAGGCAGAGAAGAGTAATTCTGACAGAAAGGCAGAGAGAAAATGACAGAGCTCCCTGAGAAGATCCCTGGTTGGCAGGTTGCAATTGTTGAAATGAGAGTGAGGATATATGTAAAGAACACCCAGGGTTCCAGAAAATGGGTAGCACAGGACTAAGAGATAATCACACATCGAGACTTTAAATCCAAGCTCAATTAAAGGCATTTGAGCACCCGGGGCCTCCTTGCGAGCCCCGAATCAATGGAAGTCTTGGACTCAATTTTTTTTTTTGGGGTATTTCCAGGTCCCAGAGGGGAGGACACAAGAAAAGAAAGGGAAAAAGAAGGAGCTTTCCAGTTAAGCGTGCTCTACTGTGATAGCGGTAACACTGTTGTCTGTTCTTTATAAGCTTTCCAGAAAGCAAAATATAGAGCATGCCTGCACAGAGCTCCCTGAGAAGATCCCTGGTTGGCAGGTTGCAATTGTTGAAATGAGGAATGTCCCCAACAGGCTCGGGTATTTAAGAGGCCTTCAGTTCACTGTCTTTGTTCTGTGTTTGTGGTCGAAGAGTGATCTCTCAGCTTCCTGATCATGCAATCATGGCTACCGCTTGCTGCCATGCCTCTCTGTCACAATGGACTTTTCATCTCCCTGGAAGTGTAAGCCCAAATAAACTCTCTCTTCCTTAAGTTACCTTGAGTCATGGTATTTATTCACAGCCACAGAAAAGTGATTCCTAGACAAGGCAATACCAAAGTGGAGACAGACATCTAACAAAAAAAACCGAGAGTTGTCAAAAACGTTCTACACTATGGGTCAGCAAACTTCTCCCATACAGAAGCAGATGGTTCGTATATTTCAGCTTCGTGGTCTCTGTGGTAGCTCTGAATCCTATGTCTGTCAAGCAAAGGTGGCAGCGGTCCACACACAAACAAGTGTGTGTTCCGATAAAACTTTATTAACAAACACAGGCAAAGGGTAGGATTGACCAGGAGGGCTGTGCTGTGCTGAGCCTCGGTAGACACATTCCTAAAATCACAGAGATACTGTCTACCTCTCTGTTTTCTGCTTAAATTTACAGTGGTCATCCCCAGGCCCTGAGGTTTTATAAATATCTCTGTTCACAGGGAGGGGTGGATCTCAATGCCTTAAGCGTGTTGGAAAATTCTCTACCACTGAGTTACCATCCCTCATTCTATTCCAGTGGGATTCCTCTATCCAGCTTTTCATTCCATGTTAGAGACATGCAATAGACCAGGGATCTGAGCACTACATTACGGGGTGACCGGGCTTACCTGGACACGGACGGGTAGTAGAGCATGACTGCCCCCTCCACGCAGAGCAGCACAGCCAGGCCCCAGGTCATAATGTGGTAGAGCATCATGGTGCTAGGAGAGAACAGAAGAGAGGTCACCACAGATTAGACAGTCACATGCCTGCCCAACGGAAAGGACCAGATCGACTTCTGTGCCATGAAGGGTTTCCTGCCAAGAGTTTCTCGTGCTGCCGGTGAGGAGGTTGTGGGTTTACATTGTTGTATTTTCAGATGTGAAATTCACATCACATAAAATTTGTTATTTGAAAGTGAGAAGTTCAGAGATGCTTTGCACATGTGCAGTGTTGTTCAGCCATCACTACTAACTAATTCCAGGACATTTTGATCAGCACAAAAGAAGAATTTGTTCCCGTTAGTAGTCACTACCATCCTTGCTGGCCCTGAGAGCCACTTATACGCCTTATTCTGTGGAGTTGTCTGTTCTGGATATTCACACAGACAATAATAAACTGAATGGCTTTGCATATAGTATTTTTCACTTAGCAAGTTTTTCATGGTTGTGTAATAAACCATCATATGGACAAGCCCCATTATGCTCCTTCAAACACCCACCAATAGAAATTTAGATTGTTTCTATCATTTGGCTACTATGAGTAGTAGTGTTGTAAACATGTATATACAGTTATCTGAGCTACTATTTTCAATTCTTTGGGGTGTGTGTGTGTGGTATGTGTGTGGTATGCATGTGTGTATTGTGCATGTGTGGTGTGCGTGTGTGGTTTGTGTGTGTGTATATGAGTGTGTGTGTAGTATGTGTGTGTATGTTGTATGTGTGTGTGGTGCGTGTGTGTGTGGTGTGCATGTGTGTGTATATGTATGGTGTGCACGTGTGTGTTATGTGTGTGTGTGCGTGGTGTGTGTATGGTGTGCGTGTGTGGTGTGCATGTGCATGGTGTGTGTGCATGTGGTGTGTGTGTGTGTGTGTGTGAAATTGTTGGGTTAAATGGTATGTCCATGTTAAGCCAGTGTACATCTTCATAGACAGTAGTCAGTTGCTCTATGACTAAGCTGTACCCCAACCCCTTCATATTTAAATTTTGAATGAACCAAATTCTCTTTGTCTCTAACAACAGTGAACACCACTTTTTCTTCTTTTCTTGGTTTTGGGGTGTGTGTTTAAAAACAAACTAAGTGGGAGTTCACCTTGTTGTCCAGAGTGGCTTTGAACTCCTGAGCTCAAGTACTTGTCCTGTTTGAACCTACAAAGTAGCTGCAACTACAGATACACACCATTACATAATTCCAGTTCTGATGACAACCATCCTAATGGGGGGGGGGTGGCTGCTACTTCTGACACTCAATCTTTTTTTTTTGACACACAAAGTTGTTTAATTGAGACTCAATCTTAATTAAAAAAAAGAGAAAAAATCACATATGTAGATATCCTGAGAAAGCAGTGTTCAGTTCTCGTCTGTTGTGATTTGAATGTCATCAGGAAATTCTAATGGGGAAGTGACAAAAAGTGGAGCCTTCTGAAAAGTGATCAATTTCAAAGTGTGATTAGTTGGCCCCGTTGCTCTGACCCTGTGGTAATCCATTATGGTGATCATATATGGCACAGTGAAATCACTTGCAACTTTCAGTGGCCAAACGTTTATGGAGCAAAAGTTGTAGACACAGAAAATACCAAGAACAACACAAGTCACTTTTCTGAATTTCACAATTTCAAGTGGTTGTCATATCAAATCCTCATAAGAATCATGCAAGTAATTGTACCCCCTAAGCACTAAATAGGGAAATAGGAACAGAGGCTGGGAAATCGAGTTCAGAACTGTGATCATCCAAAGTAGAAGGCTAAGTGTATAAGTTAAGTAGCTAAACGGTGTGGTAGCCAGAACAAGGTCCCAATGATGTCCATGTCCTGATTTCTAGAACCTGGAATACAATATGACAGGAAAGTCCACAGATGTGATTAAGGATTGTTGAGGTGAGCTCATCTTAGATTAACAGGGTGGCCCAATATAATCATAGGACGTCATAAAAATACAGGAATTTTGGGCTAGAATACACATAGCTATACCCCTGTCTCAAAAACTGATGGGTAGATAGATGATAGATAGATAGATAGATAGATAGATAGATAGATAGATAGATAGATAGATGATAGAAAGAGATGATAGATTGATAAATGATAGATGATAGATAGAGGATAGGTAGATGATAGATTAGATAAATAGATGATAGATAGATAGATAGATAGATAGATAGATAGATAGATAGATAGATAGATGATAGATCAGTCAAGCAGTGATGGCACAAACCTTTAATCTCAGCACTCAGGAGGCAGAGGCCAACAGAGCTCTGTGAGTTTGAGACCAGCCTGGTTTACAGAGTAAGGTGAGCTCCATAATAACCAGGGATACACAGAAAAACTCTGGAAATAAATTCAAAATGCAATAAGGTAAGTGTTAAGGTTTAAAACACTAAAATCTAGAAAAAAAGGCTCTGTTTTAAACAGAGTGTGGGAAGCTAGAGAGATGCTTCAGTTCAGAGCACTATACCGCTCTCACGGAGGACCTGAGTACAGTTCCCAGTAGCCCTGTCAGGCAGCTTCACAAATGTCTGTAACTCTAGCTCTTGGGGATCCAGGTAAATACCCTCTTCTAGCTTCTTCAGGTACCTGCTCATAAGCCCACACACAGACACACAAATATACACATAATTAAAAATAACTAATAAATAAAAAGGGGATGGATATCTTGGGTGGAAATCAGACAAAGAGTGTAATCTGAAGGCTCAAAAGAGACTCCGTGTCTCAGGACCTGGTGGGTATTAGACATCTCAAATTCTGCTGGCAAAACTGAGGGTTTTCTTTTCTTCCTCCCTCCTCTGCACTCCCCATTCCCTGCATAGCTCACATTCCAGCCATAACCCTCCTTTATCTTTTGCATGTACCCACCCAGTCCACCCTTCTCATCTATACTGCCGGTAACTCCAGTAACTCCATAGAGCCACGTGGAGCCAGCTCATCCCCCATGGAACAGTGGAGAGCATTCAAACAGATGCTTCTTTGTGATCGGGTGGGCAGGCTGGGCTCCAGCAGTCACAGACACTAGCTGTCATGTGAGATTCAGCAAGATACCTAGCAAATGGCAGCCATGTCCAGTGGGGATTCTGACTTTGAAGAGCAGCTGTATGAGCAGAAGTCATGCTCATGGATCAGAGCAAGAAACTAAGCAGGAAAAGAAGCAGAGGCTCGCACACAAAGCTTCCAGAGAAAAACCACTTTGTTCCAACTGCTGGGAGAGCACAAGGAAATGACTCCAGCATATTTTGCCTCCCCCATTGTAACCAGTTCCTGGAGTATCCCTCTCAGGCCTCACAGGGGCAGGAAGCTGGGGGCGGGGGCTGTCTGTGATGTGAGCATTGCCAGAGATCTGAGGGGAGCCTGTCTGTGATGTGAACATTGCCAGAGATCTAAGGGGAGCACGTCTGTGATGTGAGCATTACCAGAGATCTAAGTTATACGCAGACTCTGCTACCCTGGAGTGGCCCTCTGCAGGAGCTGTGTTGTTGATGACAGCAGAATATGCAAATTTCACCACACCCTCCCCTCATTTGGGGCCACACCAGGTGTATTGACAGAGCAAGGAGTCCAGTCCAGGAGGCAAGACTAGCCAAATCCAAGGCTGGAGGTCACTGAAACCTGGGCAATGGTTCTTCCTTCTGTGTGCCACAACAGCCACATCTAGGCTACAGGATACAGGAGACGGCTGTGTTAATAACAGACGCCTTCTGAAACCCAACCAGATTATGAACCTGCACCCTCACTCAGTGGCAGTCAGACCATAAGTGAACACCTGTGTACCTTTATCTGAATGCTTCATGGTTCCCAACTGTAATGGTTTGTCCTATCCCTGTAAGAGACAAGCCCCACCCACTCAATGCCTGTCTGTCCTTCCTTCCTGTTGGCCCCAGCCTCTTCTTTTCCAGCTCTCTCCCTTCTCCCCATTTCTCCCCCTTCCCCTCCCTCTCTCTGTCTCTTTTTGTCTCGGTGTTCCTGTCTTTTTCCCTCTCCCCTCTGTGTGTGTGTGTGTGTTCCCGTCTTTCCTTCTCTCCCCATTCTGTCTCCCTCTCCCCTCTGTGTGTGTGTGTGTTCCCCTGTCTTTCTCCCTCTCATTTCATCTCCTCTCCTTCTCTCTCTCTCTCTCTCTCTCTCTCTCTCTCTCTCTCTCTCTCTCTCTCTCTCTCTCTCTGTCTTTCTCCTCTCTCTGTATATATGTTCTCCTCTCTTTCTCCCTCTCCTCTCTCTGTCTCCCTCTCCCTCCCCCCTCTGTGTCCCCCTGTCTTTCTCTCCCCTCTCTCTCTGTTCCCCTTTCTCCCTCTCCTCTCTCTCTCCCTCCCTCTCTGTGTTCCCCATCTTTCTCCCTCTCCTCTCCCTCCTTCTCTCCCTCTCTGTGTGTGTGTTCCCCTCTTTCTCCCTCTCCTGTCTGATGGAGGAGGGTCATCTTTCTTATCTGTTGCTTTCATTGGTTAATTAATAAAGAAACTGCTTGGCCTTTGATAGGCCAGCCGTTAGGTGGGTGGAGTAGACAGAACAGAATTCTGGGAGAAAGAAGCCGAGTCAGGCAGTCACCATGATTCTCCCACTCCAGACAGACACAGGTTAAGATCTTTCCTGGTAAGCCAGCTCGTGGTGCTACACAGAATATTAGAAATGGGTTAGATCAATATGTAAGAGCTAGCCAATAAGAGGTTAAAACTAATGGGCCAAGCAGTGTTTAAAAGAATACAGTTTCCAAACTGGGCAGTGGTGGCGCATGCCTTTAATCCCAGCACTCGGGAGGCAGAGGCAGGCGGATCTCTGTGAGTTCGAGACCAGGGTCTACAAGAGCTAGTTCCAGGACAGGCTCCAGAGCTACAGAGAAACCCTGTCTCGAAAAACTAGAAAAAAAAGAATACAGTTTCCGTGTAATTATTTCAGGGCATAAGCTAGCCATGTGGGCAGTCGGGTGCCAGGGACGCAGCCCGCCGCTCCTCCACACAACACCTGTCTCTCTCCCTCTCTCTCTCTGTGTTCCCCTATCTTGCTCCCTCTTCTCTCTCTCTCTCTCTCTCTCTCTCTCTCTCTCTCTCTCTTCCACTGTCTTGCTCCCTCTCTGCCTCTCTGCTCTTCTCCCTTCTCCCCTTCTCCCCTCCATAACCCACTAAATAAATATCCAACCTCACTCTGCATGGCTGTCTCTGCTTCTCACCCTGTGCCCAGGACCAGCCACCTTTGTGGCCTGCCAGAGATCTTATGGCTTCTGATGTCCACACTTTTTGCAACAGGGTCCCATTATTCAGCCTGAGTTAACCTCCAACTCCAGATCTTCCCATCCCTGTCTCTGGGGTGCTTGAGATGACTCTGAGGAGAACCATACTGTCATTTTCTTACGATGTATCATACGTTTAGTTCAAGGTCTTTTTCAAGATGTCAAGCCCTGTGTAATATTGTTTTGAAACCTCAGTATTCTTCACTAGAGCAGGAGCTACAGTGAAAGCTAAAATTTAAACTTCAAGTCTATCTTAATATTTCTGGGCATGGGAATTAAAGGGGGAAAGGACTCTGCTCTGCCAAAGAAAGCGGATGAGTGCTTACCAGATCCCAAAGGACATGTGACATTTACCAACCTTGTTTGCCAAGTTGGGCCCCTGCCCTGGAATTTAATACCAGCCTCAGTCTCTCTAGGGTGAGACTTGGTCTCCACGGAAACTGAGCATTTTGTGACTTCTGCTGTATGCCTGGCGTCTCTAGGATGGGGAGCTCCCTCTGTTTCACACAGGCACATAACTTTTTTTCTTCAAAGTCTTACTATTTTTTGTATTTATCTATTTTGTTTTGCTTTCACATCCCAACCCTTTCCCCTGCTTCTTCTCCTTCCAGTCCCTCCTCTCACCTCTTCAGGTTCCCTTCAGAAAAAGGGCGACCTCCCATGGATATCAGCCAGTTATACTGAGACTAGGCACTAGGCACCTCCTCTCCTATTGAGACTGAATGAGGCAACCCAGCAGGAGAAAAAGGCCAGGGAAGCAGGCACCAGAGTCAGAGGCAGTCCCTGCTGCCACTGTTAGGAGTCCTGCGAAAAGACAAGCTATGCAACTGTCACATATGTGCAGAGGGACAGGCACATATCTCCATGCTTGAGACTTGCCCAAACCCCTGCCTTTAAAAAGCTTTTGGCGCTTCACAGCCCATGTATTAATTTTCCATGTGATCGCACATCCTCAGAAGCCATGCACTTCCCAAAACCTTCTAGATGCTGGCATTACCATCATCCTGCCTGCTAAAATGAATGTTGACCTTAGAATTAATACTGAAGCCCCTGAGGAGCAGGGGACAGGGTGGGAGCCCGGATGATAAACAGAGCATAAAAGCAGCGCAGGATGACAGAGTGAGAGGCCCTTACACAGTGCTCACTTCCAAATGCCTGATTCCCCCACCACTTTTAGGTTTCTGGATTTTGATGTGGCCACTGGAATTGAACCCAGGGTTTTGAACACATACGCTTTTCACTTGAACTTACCAACAGCCTCTAACTCTTTAATTTCCAAAGTTACTTGTTTGCAAGTTTGGAAGAATCTTGATGTTTTGAATTTACCAGTGGTATCTTATAGAAATGGGCTGTCAGCTGGGAATAGTGGCAAATCCTTTTCATCTGAGCACTTAGAAAACGGAGGCAGGAGGATCCTAGGTTCAGGGGCAGCCTGAATTGCATAGTGGAACCAGGTGTCTGAAAGAAATGTCACTATAAAAATGAGCAAGCATAAATATTTCTGGATAGAAATCCAATTGGCAGGTGATATATGGCGTGAACCGCACCACCAAGAACCTTTGAATGCCCAACAGCATGTCCAACTTTCCCCCACAGAAACAGGAAAGACATCCCTGTCCGTGTTCCCAGTCATAAATACCTCAGTCCCGCCGATCTCCTGATCACCAGGTACACATCGACTGCATAGCAGAAGAGCCACCAGAGGCAGGCGCCGTACAACAGCTGGACCCACATCTGTAACCAAGAGGATTAACAATTCTAGCAGCATGCATGAGGCCTGCAACTCACACCTGCAATGACGGGCAGTCACGGCTCTGTCTGACGGCACTGGTGAGCCATCCCATGTGGACACATTCTCTGAAGCGCACTATGGCTGTGGCCCGGTGGTGTCTGTGTATGCATGTGTCCTCTGTCAGTATAGTTAGATTTGACACAGGAACTCTGTGTATACTCTGTCTATAGAGTTAGATTTGACATGTAGATTCATCCTCTGTCTATGTAGTTAAATTTGACATGGGAACTCTGTGTATCCTCTGTCTATAGAGTTAGATTTGACATGTATGTGTGTCCTTTGTCAATAGAGTTAGATTTGACACGGGAACTCTGTCTCTGGTGTGCTTAAGACAAGGCACATGTTCACTGAGACAGAGGCATTGTTGGAATGCAGCTAAGGAATCATAGAGAGTAGAAATGGAAGTAAGCTGGAAATTCTACCGAGGAACTGAGACTTCCACATGGCATTCTTACCTTCTCCACATCATTCCTGTGAAGGGGATGGCAGTGCCAGAAGCTTAGTGTGTTTCTCTGTGTGTAATCTATGTGTTTACTGCATGTTTTACTTATACAAAAGATTTCATGTGGAATATTTCATGTATATTTAAATATATTTCCTTTAGAAAACCACATTCAATCTTTCTGTCTTTCTCTATAGCTGACTTTGATTGGGGCTGTGTACACATTATGGAAAAAGTGTGTGTGTGTGCACGCGCGCGTGCATGCATGCCCGCATGTGTGTGTGTGTGTGTGTGTGTGTGTGTGTATAAGGTGAAGGCTGAAACACTAGATGGTTCATTCTCAGACTTGTGTATTTATCTACACCCCAAGTAGATTTGACCTCACACTGACTCCTGGTCCTCAGGTCCAGGGTGTGACCTGAGAGTTGCATTCACCACAATTCCCAGTGTTTGTTCTGCTGACTTTGAAAACTGTCATACAGCAGGAGGAGGGTGAGCAGAGGGAGGCATGTGCGTGTGTGTGTGTGCGTGTGTGTGTGTGTGTGTTCACATGCACGTGTGTGTGTGTGAAGACCATCATGCAGCAGGAGCAGAAGGAGGAGGGTGAACAAAGGGAGGTGACTTACTGCGCTCCCCACACAGAAAGCAGCAGGCCACATGTCAGTTCCATTCACACCGGAGATGTTTTCAATGAAATCTGGGTAGGCTACCCATACCGTGGACCTGATAACAATTCCTGGATGAGAATTAGAAAGTGAAAGCTTTATTGATTTTAATTCAAAACTGCAACAAGCTGGTTGTTTTAGAGGGGGTATAAAAAAAGGAACAAAGAAAGGAAAGAGAGAAAGATGAAAGAGAAAAGCATATTGGTGTGCAACAATAACAAGGAAACTGAAGGCTGAGCAACCGAGATCATTGTTATTGTGAGAGTTGTCCCAGGCACTTCAGCGTCTGTTCACGTTATAAGCAGGAACAACATTGTTCCTGTTTTGTTTGGTGATTGGGAATCACTGTGATTTTCACTTGTACTTTTAATATCCTTGTTACTCATCATATAAGGACCTGGGAAAATGCATGTGTACCATGTAACACACTACTCCACACATGCACTGAAGAATTAGTGTGGTCCCTGAACTCTTAAGCCAAATCTTCTAATTATCAAGCCACCACTAATAAATTAGAACAGCTTTTCTGAAAAGTACTTCAGTCTCATGTCTACAACCTCATCTACCAGATTTTTTTGAAGGATTATGTTCTTTTGCTACTCAACAAGATATCTAGGTACGTCTTTATTTCTAATTATTCGAGCTACAGAACTAAATTACTTATTGATACCTATTCTGAGAACATCCTGAAGGAATCAAGTTATCCTGCACGGAAAACAATTTATCCCTTGTGGAAAGGAAACGGTTTTTCCTGTCGTGCTTTCCAAATGTGAGAAAGTGACTTGGAATTACAGAGTATTCATGGGAACTCAAACTCTTCAGTGTCTATAATCACATGTTTGTAACTCTTGGCAATGGTATAAAACAGGTCTTCATTACACAAATTTTTTTGGTTTTGGTGCTTTCTTTCTATTGGAACCTGACAGACAGAAATTCATCCAGCCTGGGATTTGTTTCCAATTAACCCAACCAGGAGGGAGGAAAAAGGGAAAAGATCTGCAAACCCGGGCAGGATGCATCTGGGGATTCAGGATACTTCTTTATAATTATAGACGACCTGCATGCATATTGGGCAATTCCCACACCAAGCTGATAAAATAAAATGTCTAGTTTGGAGTTCAGTAACGTGCATTATGCTCTAGTTGAGAGAGGACATCGACAAACTCATTTCTGTTAAGGGCCAGGTCGTTAACCATGGTTGTTTTGTGGACCACAGCATCTATTTCCCACCTTCTACTTGGCCCTAGCAGAGCTAAGAGGGTCTCAGATCAGGAACAAATACTGTGTTCATTCCCACGCAGCTTTATATAAATTTATGCAGCCATCACGTGCCTTTATCTTCTCTGGGATATTGAAACATTTTAAAATGTTGTGTCATTCTTTTTAATTTTTTTATTGATATTTATTGAGCTCTACATTTCTGTCTGCTCCTCTCCCTGCCTCTCCCCTCCCCCAAGGTCCCCATGCTCCCATTTTACTCAGGAGATCTTGTCTTTTTCTACTTCCCATGTAGATTAGATCCATGTGAATCTCTCTTAGGTGTCACAAAACATGCACCAGATAGAACTTTGTATACCTGAGGTTCAAAACCAGACTGAGGGGCTGGAGACAGAGCCGCTGGGGGGGGGGGGCGGAGGGGGGAGCTCTGACCCAGCAAGCACAGGATCCTGGTGATTTCAACAAGAGCTCAGAAGATAGAATTTTTAGATGAAAAACAAAGCAACCAACAAATAAGCACATTGGGGAAAAAACATAGGCACGGATGGCGTTGACTGTTTCTCCTCTTTGAATTAACAACCTTGCACGGTCTACCCCGTGAGCTGCGTATTCCATCCCCAAAAGGAGCCGGCTGCACAACCTTGCACATTCTATGAGCTGCGTATTCCATTCCCTAAAGGAGCCCGCTGCACAACTTTGCACATCCTACTCCGTGAGCTGTGTATTCCATCCCTAAAAGGTGCCGGCCGCACGCCCTTACCCAGGCAGCCCAGAAAGTCGCAGGCGATGGCAGCGCGGAGGATGCGCACCGAGGCTGGTGGGGACGTCGCAGGCCCTGTGTGACTCACAGATCTGCGTCCAGGCAGG
Source organism: Alexandromys fortis (assembly GCF_014885135.2). Taxonomy (NCBI): domain Eukaryota; kingdom Metazoa; phylum Chordata; class Mammalia; order Rodentia; family Cricetidae; genus Alexandromys; species Alexandromys fortis. The sequence goes on from NW_026068311.1 coordinate 74,139, forward strand.
AGTTGCAGGAGGCCCAGCACCAGGCGGAGAGCGCCACTGCCCAGGCACAGCGCGTGAAACACCCGCGGTTGGAAGCTCAGTACCAGCTGCGTGGCTGTGTCCCTCGTGGGGCAGCAGAAGATGCCCAGGCGTGGGGAGGCCATTGCAAAACTCAAGACGTTTTCAGGCTTTTGCAATTGGTCTTGCTCCTTTCGGCAAAACCCAAGGCTTTTGTAGGTCAGGTGCTCTGGTGGCCAGGGAGGTTGGGCATCATGTGCCTGGGCCTCTTTCCCCACCCCAGCCCCTTAGGCTGCGAAGGCGCCTGGCTCCGTCTTTGTAGGCCACGAGGTCTCATGAGGCTAAAGCTGAATCTTCAGAGGGAGGGATGGGGGAGGAGTGCAAGGAGTGAGCAGGGGTCAGCAATTTCCCAATGCACCAGGCCTTCCCTTTAGCTTCCCTCCCCATAACCTGCAGCCCCCAACCTGGAGAGATCTGTCCCATTCATCAGACAGTTTGTAACTGTGACATCTTCATGCGATGCCTGAGAGGCAACACACTCACGTTCATCCACTGAATACATCTCTCCTAAGCAGAAACAGTCTCCCACATTGTACTCTCTCTGTGGTCCTGCTGCATCGAAACAAACCCACAGGGACCTTCCTTTCACATCAAAGACATCTTTAATCTGAGCACTTGGGAGGTGGAGGCAGGCCATCTCTCTGGAGTTCACATCCATCGTGGTCGGCACAGGGAATTCTGTGCCAAGCAAAGCTACATAGGGAGAGACTATCCAACCCACCCCTCAAAATGAAAAAAAAAAAAAAAACCAAATAAACAAACACCCACCCTGACATACCTAATAAAACTAAAGGAATCCACAGCAGCAAATACAGGGGTTTTCTTGTATGTTTTTGGGACAAAGTTTGACTCTGTAGTCCAGGCTGACCTGAAATCTGCAGAGATCCAACTGCCTCTGCCTGCAGAGGGTTTTGTTTTTTTTTTTTTTTTTTTTTTTTTTTTTTTTTTTTTTTTTTTTT